>NC_056744.1:1609481535-1609624035 GCF_019279795.1 Protopterus annectens | reverse complement strand
TGTTCTATAGCTGCTATTAGAATATGGACAGGGTCCCTGACCATTGCTGGGAATGAAGAAACCAGGCAGTTATTTTAATAGTCTCAATGTCTGAGTGAGGTTTGCTGCTCAGGTAAGAAAAAACTCCTGGTTGTGGATCCACAAAGGGACGTACCTTTATAATGTGAGACCACAGGAGCAGGAACCAAACGTGATGGGGTCAAAATGGAGCTGAATATGAATTTCACTATGAAGGCTCTTAGAAGAAGTGCATTGAAAAGATTTGTGACCCATTGATGGATGAGAGTGTCCCAGGGAGACTGTCCCTGGTGAGGGATTAAGGAAAGAAGTTGCTGCATTTGATGTTGGAAGTCAGTGAAGAGACTGCTGCAAGGCTTCCTCCAGCTTCGAAAAAACATCCTCATTACACACATATTTAGGAACCACTAGTAAGGCATCAGAAGACGTCTTCACAGTTTGTCTTCACCGACACTGCCCTGCTCCATGATTTGCCCTTTGCCATTAGAAAGTGCTGTGAACTGATACTCCCTTCCCATGCCATTACTGCTTTCCCACGGAAAGGGTAACATTTTATTCAGCCTTGTTTGATGATCCTCCATACCATGGCTATGTTGGAGCTTAGGGCTATTGCATCTTGGGAAAGAAAGTAGTAAAAGACCAGCAACGCTAAGAGGACCACCCTTTCCTCCAAAATATTGATATGCACATTGGTCTCTTTTTGTGTCTCAATCCTTTGGAACATCTGTTCCAGACAATTCTCTCAGCTCAAAGCAGATGCTTCTGTGATGAATATGACTGAAGTAGGCATAGAAAATGGCATCCTCATATGAGGCTTGACAGGTAGAACCACCACTGCAGATGGAAATCCACGGAGTCTGGAGCTCAACCACCACAGTACTTTATTGCACAAGCTTCACCAACTGGAAAGACCTGGTTCTCCACAACTGACCTAGGTTTCGTCAAATGACTTCTTCAGAGTGTGTTGAACCAGTATATAACCACAATCAATAATGACTCACTAATTACTAATCATTACTAATTATTAAATCATGAATGAAATACTCTTTAAAAGAGATAAGGGCATTATTCTACCGATTCTTAAAAATAATGTGGAACTTTTTAGTGGCACAATGGAACAAAACAGTGATGATTTTATATCAAAAGGGATTTTTTTGTTTGTTTTGACCATTTGTTAGAAGTATTATAGAAAAGATTGGGAAATCTTTTGTAGGTTAAAGAGATATAACATTTAAAAAGATGTTTGAAACATGTACATTAAACAATGGTTCCAACAATAATAAGACTAAAGGAAATTTTAAATGTGGAAGATGCTTGACGTGTAGGCATATTATGACGACTGGCAAGAGATTGGTTATTAACAACATACCTATTAACATTATGGGACACTTTGATTGTTATTCTGTCAATGTGGTATATATTGCCATATGTCAGTCATGCACTGCCTTTTATGTTGGAAAGACATGTAGGGCTTTTAGAGAAAGAATAAAGGAACACATATTGGATATCCAACATAAAACCTTCAAATGCCTTGGCAAGGCATATTATAACGCATAATGATCATCATTTTAAGTTTTGTATTATACAACAACTAGGAAAAAGATCCACAAGGTAGAGTCACTGAATTTCATTTAGATGTTTGTGAAATTAAATGGCAATTTAAACTAAATGCACACTCACATCCAGGGTTAAATGAGTTTGTGTCAATCAAGCCATTCTTGAGATTAAGGCATATTTTGGGATAAACACACCTATAAGGATAATACAAATAAAATCAATCAATATACTATATGGCATATTATTAAATTAAACATTTTTTAATATTTGTACATTATCAGTACCATAACTACAATACAAATACATTTTAATTTTAACAAATATATTTTATTTAAGTATTTAATGTATTTGATATGTTATGTATATACATAGTTAATTATAATAAGTTATTTGATTATACACAACACCAGTTAGTTACTATTTTATGTGGGGTAGTTTTTTGTGATACTTATGTGTTTTTAACAAAGTATTTTTTAACTATGAATATTTTTAACAATGCATTAATTGTCAATTTATTTGAAGTGATAATTGTTGTAATTAGTGAGTCATTATTGATTGTGGCAGACTCCGTGGCACCACTGCAGATGGTTGTGGGAAGATCTCAAGAGTCCATTGTAAAACTCTCATAAAATGTAACATAAGCAGTGTAACTGCCATTAGACCTAGAGCTGTTAATGGGGTATGTTCTTGTAATAAAAAGCCTGACTGAAGTTGAAACTGGAAGAATCTTATCTGATGGAAGACTTGCTAACTATAGTCTGGTGTCTATTTGATAGCTGATGAATATTATTGTCTGTCAGTGCTCCAACTGTGACCTTTGAATGCTCACTTGTGATTCCCTAAGACATGTATAACTCAAGTAAATAGTTCCTTGTTCTGATGAAAGACTCTTCTGAAGTGACAGATATAAGCCAGTCATCCAGGTATTGAAATACTCTTACTCCCAGCAGTGTGATATGAACTACTGCTACCACCATGCATTTCTTAAAAACTTTACGGGCTGTGGTGAGGCCAAAGAGTGTGGCTCAGTACTAGCAGTGACAGACTCCCACCTGAAAGTGAAGGAATTTCTTGGATGACTTTGTTATCTTTATGTGAAGACAGGCATCCTGGAGATATAAACTCCCTCTTGCAAACATAAAGGGTTTAACTGCACCATGCCCTGCCAGAATGTTATTTTTTGTACACATAGGTTTAGGTAACTGAGATGAAATATTGGCATGACATCCTGTGCTTTAACACCAGTAAGAACCTACAGTATTTACCTATTTCCTATGTGGTCTGGCAGGACCTCCTGGATGGTTATTTTATGTAGGAGGTTTGCAACCTCTTTTATTGTTGCCTACTTTTGTCAAAATGCTGTGTTTGGTATGGGATGAGTGGGCTGCACTGGAGTTTCCAAATAGGTTATGGAGTAGCATGTAGATATAATCTCCCTGATCCATTTGTCCTACATGATAGCGATCCATACATTTGAACAGAGGGAGATAATGACCCCCTGACAGCCTCCAGAGGTGGACAGCTGGGCAAATCCTCATGAGGTCTGTTGTCTGTTCCTGGATAAAGGAATATAGAACACCAGTTTTGTTGGCCAACTTTACCTCTAGGGCCATGTTCACCAAAGAAATCTCCCATGCCATTGGGTGTTCCTATCAACATGCTGATCAAACTGTGGTTGGAATTTTATTCATAGATTCATATAAACTATGTTTGTTGTCCCACAATTATAACAGATTGTGCAATCCTACTGCATGGTGCACCACATTTCATTGTACATGTACTGTTACTATCCATTCAAAATCTATTTTTTAACATTACTACAGCATCTGTTTGGGTTAGCCAGTGCTTACAAATCACGGATCACTGCTGTTAATTGTAATATCTTGGTTTCCATTGCTTTACCCAAAATTTCCATAGCAAATATTAACAGCATCTATATTCTTCACTGCCCAGCAAATAACCTTCAATTAAACTATATACATATTACACATATTACACACCAACCAGGCAATTAAGACTTTTAGAATATGAGTTTTTATTAATTTACTTTGTATTACTGATGTGCTTTAGTGTAGCCTCTCAGGAGAATGTGAAGTACTGCTTTACAACCTCAGTACTTGTAATCTAGCTAATTTTCGGCTTCTTCACCTCCTGCATTCTCCCATAAACATTTCTGAACAAGAATTTACCATCTCCCTCCTTTTGTCTCAAAACTCCGTACTCTTTATTTAATTTATCCTCTTTTTCACCTCACACTTATCAGGTTTCCCAATTTCCTTCTGTTTTCTTACAGTAGCCTTTTAGCTGCTATCAGAATGGGAGGGTGGCCTAATGGTTAAGGTGTTTGCCTTACAAACCCAAGGTGCAGTGTTTGAATCTCACAAGGGAGAATTGGCTAGGTATAAAAAAAATGATTCCCAAGGGCAGCTAGCCTAGTATGAACCTATCACTGATAGTGAGAGTAATGCTTTAAGATTTCTCTTCTTATTCCAGCTAAAGAGAAATAGCTCATAAGAAGAGAAATTCTTCTTCCCCCTCTATTTTTATAATTATCTTTCTTAGCTCTAATTTATATTGTTGAAATTCTACACAGTCTCAAAAAGATATGTTCCCATCTACCTCTCTCTATCCCATCATATCTAATGATGTATAAAAATACCTACATAAGCCCTTCCATGTACAATTCTGACTTTTCTTGATTCTGTAACATACTTTGGGAGCTAAAGATATCTGTCATTACTCCTGTTCCTCAAATAAGGCTCTTCCCAACCTATCACTCTCCCCTTCCCTTAGTTTTATAAGGTACAGTTGTGTAAAATCTTACTATAACAGTAGATATTCAAATGATCACTCTTGCAGCATTCCTCACTTATGGGATGTATATTCTGCCACGGATACCATACACCTGTCCAGTCTATAGAAGCTTTGGCAACTTCCTTTTGTGTCACATGTCTAACTGGTGACCTAAGCAGAAAACTAAGTGCTGGTGCTTAAGGGACATACAAGTATAAAAATTGGGTTGGGAGGGTGGCCTAATGGTTAAGGTGTTTGCCTTTTAAATGCAAGGTGCAGGATTTGAGCCTCGCAAGGGATAATTGGCTAGGCTTAAAATAGCTTGTAAGGGCAGTTAGCCTAGTACTAATCGATGAACCTGTAAGTGCTAAGAGCTTTTTTGCCCCAGAGAAAAGGAGTGATCCTAATACTTGTGGGAGGATGCACACAGTCATGAAAACAAAGAGGAAGTGAGCAACTAAGTTATTCACCTAAGCCAAGAAAGAAAGGGAAAAAGGGGGAATGGAATGAGTGTATATATACTGCAACAGTAATCTATTCAAACAGATTTTAGACAGCTGTATCATGTTCTTCATAAGCTCACTGTCACAGTATTCCTCATTTATGAGATGATACCTAAAACATTTTGGATGAAGGGGTAGAGGCTGTAGCTATAGAGCTGGAGTCCAGCAAGCCTTTAAAAATGATCCTGACAAAACCTGCTCTCGCTGTAGAAAAGTCATCTAATTTGCAGTGTTTTGTGAACATGTGGACAGAAGACCAGGTAGCCGCCTGCTGAATGGACTTAGAATCTAAGTCTTTGAGGAAGTCTTCAGAAGAAGCCATAGTTCTGGAGAAATGGTTTTTACCGCTACCTAAATAGATTTGCCATGAAACAAGTAACAAAAAGAAACAGAAATGGAAAATCACCTGGAAATAGTCTGTTTAGTAACTGGAAGACCTAACTTCTCTTCATAGGAGATAAAAAGCTGGTCAGAATTTCTAATGGTTTTCATCTTATCTAGATAGAACCTCGGTTGCCTGTGGATATCTAGCAAATGGAGAATGTGTTGCCCTGTATTCTGAGGATTAGTAAAGAAGGCCAGAAATTGGATGGGTTGATTTAAAGATAACTTTGCAACTAAAAGGGTTAGTTCTGAGCCTAAGCCTGTTTTTATGAAAGACTAAGAAAAGAGGAAAACACATAACAGTTTCCAACTCAGAAACCTTTTTTCGGCTGTGGATAAGACAACTGACAAGACTGTTTTCCAAGTTAAAAATTTTAAGGAAGAGACAGATGTAGGTTCAAAAGGAGATTAGATGAGATTTTCCAGAAAATAATTCAGGTCTCTGGGAACAGGGATTGGTTTCCTTGGAGGCCTGATGTGGAGGATGCCTTTAAGAAGCTGTTTGACCTCATAACCTGAAGAAGGAGGATGACCAATCAGCAGACAAGCTGAAAAGGATGACAGATGTATTTAACAGGAAGTAAAAGCTAGGCCTGAGTTGAGCAGTTCAGATAAATATCTGAGTATTATAGGGACCTCTCTGGAGATGAGTTCTCTCCTCTGGTGTGGCAGCATACAGAAAATACCTTCCATGTTGAAATATAAGATTTTCTAGTAGCATGCTTCCCTGTCTTAGTGCCTGAAACATGCCCACGGAGTAAAGATGCCTGAAAGGAATCGAAAGCCTGTCATCCAGATGGTGAGATTCAAAGTCTCAAGATTTGGATGAGTGAAACAGCTCTTCTCCTCTATGAGCAAGTCTATCCTGTGAGTTAAATGAAAGTTACATACTCACCATAACAACAGATCTGTATTGTCTGTCCTATCCTTCCTCAATGTATGGGTCTTGGATGTGACTTTGGATGCTTTTCCAGACTTTAGGATCCATAGCTCAGACCTTTCCTCTTACCCATAATCCCGTCCTGTCCACAACATTACCTCACATAGAGTTTGCCTACAGTTCCCTGGAAAAATCACAACAAAGAATAGATGTATGCAGCTATGTAACTAATGTATAGAAAGGAATCTGCTCTGGAGTTATAAGAGGATGAAATCCTGCATGAATGTCAAGTCATACCAGAAGACCAAGTATAACAGATCGTCCATGAAATGGAAGGGGGATGGAGGGAGGGGAGTTGAGGCAGGACAGAAACAAGCAACACAGTTCTATCCTTATTGTAAGTAGGTAATTTTAGTATCTGATATTGTCTTTTCCATTCATTCCTCAACATATGGGACAGAGTGTTCCCATATACTTATGTAACCAGGGTGGCATCATGTAAGGATATTCCAGGGGACAGCAGAACTGAAAGCAGCCCTATCTCTGGAAATCAGATCCAATTTCTAGTAGGAAATAAACGCATGAACCTTGACTCACATGGTAGCAGCACACATCATCAATTGATGCCCTATAAAAGAAAGCAGAAGAAGCAGAGACAGACCTTGTCGAATGCGCCTTAGGTGGTCTGGGTAGGGTTAGACATTTGTCTTTATAGACTTGAGAAATGCAAGTTGCCAACCATCTGGCTAAAGTGACCTTAGAGACTTCTTGTCCACTCTTAACTTTCAAGAAAGTTACAAACAACTGGTTTGACTTTGTAAACAGTTTGGTTTGATGAAGATAAAAATGTAATTGCCTATGTGTATCTAGCAAGTGTAACATGTGTTTACCTTTATTAGAAAAATTTGGGAAGAAAACTGTTAGATGTATGCTTTGACTGAGGAAAGTCTCTGTGGCTACTTTAGGCAAAAATGAGGGACTGGTTCATAAGGAAACCCTATCTTTGTGAAAGATGATATATGGTGATTGGCAAGACAAAGCCTGAATTTCAGACACTTTTCTGGTTGAGGTAATGGCTACCAGGAAAACAGTTTGCCACGACAAAAATTTTAGATCCACTTTGGCAGCAGGTCTAAACAGAGGTTGTGTCAAGGCCTGTAACAAAATAGTAAAGTCTTGAGGAGGGGTGGGATCCTTAATAGGAAGCTTAAGAAGGCTTAAGAAGGCTTTTCACAAGAACCCTTCAAAAAGGCTTTTCACAATTTGAGTGAGGATAAAGAAGTATGTTCACCCCCATGAAAATTAGAACTGGCTACTAGCTGAATTGTAAGAATAACTGGCTATACTGTGGAAAACAGAAGCAAGACTATCTAGTAGTCCAGAGATGGGTGCTGAAAATGGGTCTCAGTTTCTCTCAGAGGCCCAAATAGAGAGTCCTTTCAATTTACTTTTGTATATCATTACCCTCCCAGTGGAAGATTTTTGAGATGATGTGAGGATGTGCACCACTTGGGAAGAAAGCCTGGACTAACTAGCCATCATGGAAAGTGAAGAAACCATGCGGTTAGTTTCAGGGCCTAGATGACTAGATGGGTCATACCAGATGGGTGAGACAGTAGATGTGGATCTGAGTCTAGCACCAAAAAAGGGTGTACCAGGCGAGGACAAAGAAAAGGGAATTACACTTGTCAAGACTAGTATGGGGCAATGAGGATGACCATGGTCTTCCATTGAAATGCTTTCTGTAGGAATTTGGGAATCAGAGGAATCAGAGGAAAATCAAATAAGAGACCAGAGGGCCAATCATGAACTCTCGATCATTCCCCCTGTGAGAGAATTAAAGCAAAGAACTTGCTGCATTTTGAGCTGATGGGAGAAGCAAAAAGAACACAGCAAGGCTGGCCCCATTGGCACAAAACTTGTGATACCATTTCTGCATTGACTGACTACTCGTGAGGCAGCAAGAGAAACCTGCTCAGTCTGTCTGCTACAATATTGGATTTTGGAAGACATTGCTCATTGCCAAACTCTAATTGCTTCTCGACACAATGGATGTCAATTTGTTCTCCCTGGTTTATTGATGTTCCAGACAACTGACATGTCCATCTGGATGGAGATGACTCCTAGATGGAGGACATCTTCCACTGTAGCATGTTGCCCATCTTAATGATCTGAAGAAGTCTGTTTACTTAACAGACGAATAGCGCTTAATCTAATTTGTTTGAATTTGTTTGTCTTTGCTTTACTATTGTAACAGAGATCGTTTTCATTGTAACTCTGTTTGTTTTGAATCCATTCAATTTATTTCAGTACGTCGCCGTTGTTCCTGGACCGTTTTTTGTTTATTACTACAGTTTCTTCAAGTTTTGGTGTTTGGATGTTGCCCATCTTGCAGTAGCCAAATTCCTAAATATTTCATTTTCTTATGACCACACAGGAATTGAGAGTTTTGAATGAGGTTATATGTTAGTGTATACTTTATGAATGCTGTTATAATTTTTGCCTTATTTACTTTGTATCCTGCAACTTTATTAACTATATGCAACTTTCAAAAAGCTCTACGAAATCCTGTCTTGGATTTGTTAAAAAAAGTATTATATTGTTCCCACATCTTTCTGGCTGTATTCTGCTGTTTTTAATAACCTGATATCTCTTGTAAGGAGTTTCAGATCAAGTGCAAATAGAAGTGGTGAAAACAGACAGCCCTGTCTTGTCCCTCTCAACAACTCTGTTAGACCAGACATCTCACTGCCGTATTTTATGTTTGCACTGGAGTCTTTTTGTATTTCAAATATAACTGTTACCTTCTTTGATTTTCATACCATTTCTTTTTAATCAGTAGCAATCTGTTTATTGTATCAAATGTCTGTCTCCTATAAATCCACATTGGTCTCATTCTACACATTATACTTGATGGTATTACTATCATTTAAGCTAACACTGTCATAAATATTTTAAAATCATGATTTAGCATAGAAATAGGTCTATAAGACCCAGGATCAGTCAGATCTTCGCCATCTTTCGATATCATCAACAATACTGCCTTTCACAAAGTGGGGGAGATTTCTCCTTCCTAAAACATATTGTTAAACAATTCTAACAAAATTCTGAGTAATTTTCTCCTTTTCTTTTCCATCTTTCTGTTGGATATCAAATGTTCGTGGTGAATTCTTTTTTTTTTTTTTTTTGGCTTCTTATGGGTTCCCATATTTCATTTTTTTTTTTTTTTTTTTTTTTGTTTTTTTGTATCCAAGCCATTAAGATCTTTTTATCCCTACTCCCTAGTATGGGCATATCAAATTTTGAATAGTTTCACATCTGCACTACATCTGTTTCTACTTCCGTGTCTTGAATATAATAGTCCATTATTATATTTAATCACTACTTTTCTTATTTATGTTGAATTTGTTTCTAATTTTCCTGTGCCTTGTTCTTTAATTTGGTAATCATTCTTTCTACCTTTTACTGCGCAAGTCTTTGTGCAAAGACCTTTTTGCATCAAAGTTTGTCCTTAAATTCATCTTTCTAAATAATATGCTATTGATTGTTTTGCTTCTCTAAGCTGTTCATCTCACTGTCCTTCCCCGTCAAGTCTATTGCTCCTCTAGTCTTTTAATCTTTCTTGTAGGTTCCAAATATTTCCTCCAACTGTCTGTCCAATTTTTCTTGAATCATTTTTCCTTTCATCACACTTCTTAAGCACCTCAGCTGCAGAAGGGACAAACAGGGTCTGTTTATCTAAGAGGTAATTTAAAATCTCAGATTTAACATCTGCATAAAGATTTTGATAAAAAAGCCAAGCAAGTATCCTCAAAACCGATCTAGAAGCAGCACTGGAGGAAAAATCATCAGGATTGTAAACACATTTTAAAATATAGTTAATCATATGAGAAACAGCTGTTACAAATGCATTTAATAAAATCTTTACTGCAAAAGAAGAAAGGATCACCATTAACTTCTGCATGTTCTCAAAAATAACAATAAACACCTTAATATATGAGCATGACACTTTACAATTATAAAAGTTAAAATACTAGAAGAGTACATATTCTTTCCCAACTTATCTATTGCTTTCCCATCTTGTCAGTGGAATGGGGTTAGCAGCTGTAACCTGTTGAGCAGAAGCAGATTTGGATAGAGAAAGAACTGCTGGGTCTGCTTTAGGATTAGAAAACAGGTACTAGTACGTCTGGGCAATCATATAACTTATCAGACTTCTTGGGAGCAAGAAGCTGACTACCAGGAAAGCTAAAAGGAGTGAGAAAAAGGCAAGCAAGATGGAGGGGATAGCTGCAGCTTTAGGAAACATAATCAAAGAAATCATAATATTTTGTGCCACAGGGACCTCATTCTAGTGCCACTGAAAAACCTTTTTCATCCTACATAAAGGATCAGAGAAAGAAATTTCTTCAGCATGGAAATCTGATGATATAACTTCCTCAGAATCAGACTACTGTAGCTGATAAAACCTCCTGAAGTACAACAATCCCCTAGAATGTCTATGCTTCTGACTGAAATTCCATTTTAGATAAAGATGGAACCCTTTTCCTTTTCTTGCCTTAAGAATCCAACGGAGAAGAAAAAGCATGAATAAGTTCCCTGGCAAATTCCAGTAAAGCTGCCCTGTCCATAGAAATAGAAACACATGCTTGATATTTTGGTATTTTTCCATTATCGGGGCAACACTTCTAACGTGCTAGCATGTGCACGCAATGATAGCACAGCTGTTAGCCCTGAAGCGGCTTTTTTGAAAAGTGAAAGAAACACAGATTAATCTGCTGCAGTGTTTGTCTGCTTTTAAAGAAATATCATGACATGTCAGTGTACTACACAATTACAACATTTTACGTGCACATAATGTAGCCTTTGTAATGGAGAAGTAAAGAAACCACGATTTCTCCCGCATAGATAAAAGGATGGCAGTGAAACCAGAGCTAGCGCGTCTGCTTGTATAGCTACCACACAGAGACTATTTCACAGCGACATTGCATGACATCCACCTGACAATCTGACACAAACCTGACACACTTACTTGACAATTTTGAAGTGAATAATGACTTTTATTACTTGACATTTTGAATCCACATGAATCATAGCACAGCAAGGAACAATTGAGCAGGAGGCATAAAAGTTGAAATCTCTTTCAACATAGCGGAAAATAGTTCATACTTGGGATTGTAATGTCTCTACATGGATTCAGCTAAATAGGAGTCTAGGTGGTGTCTAGCACTGCCCCGATGCCGTTTATTATGCTACTTAGTACTGGCCTATAACTGCTCCACTGTTTGGGTATGACACCACTGTCCAGATCCATGAAATTGTACTTGTGGTTGACAGTGAAATGTTCATATCCAGCATCCCTCAACTCTTCAGTCTTGTACGCTTTCCAGCAGTCTGAATAAATGACACTTCCTTCAGCTATGTTCTCCTGGATGACAGACACTAAGGTTTTGGCTGAGCGGTCAGGAACGGCTACCAGAAAACACTGTTTTGACTCCCAGCACAAACCTCCAAAAACCCACTGCTGAGGAAGCACACGTCCAACGTTGCTTTTCCTCCTGGAGAAAAGGCTTTCGTCTACTTCCACGATTTGGTTCAATCCACTGATTTTCACAGAAGGTTGAGAAATTAAAGCAGTAGCACACATCTCCCGCATATAATTGTTCCAATCTACTGTGGTGTTATGGTTCATGTTTAGTTATAGTTCACAAAAGTCCACCGATGTCAGCTCCTGACACCAGAAGTAAATAAATCTGACAGCTGTAAGGAAAGAGATGCGTGATACTTCAAACCAATTTTGGCTTTGCAAACCCTTTTTCTCAAGGTATCCTCATTGGGTACATTGCCATTTGGGTGTTGCATTACCACTGACAGATAACTTCATAATGTGTCTATTGGAACAAAGTCTTTCATTATGGAGAATTCCTTTCTCCTGAAAGACTTGAATTGCAGACTTTTCGTCATCTGGCAATTGCCAGATAGTATAATCCATGAGGCGTGGAAAATAAAAACTGTAAATCTGACAAGAAAATAACTCTGTGTGTGGTACCCACATCAGCAGCAGCTGTGAGATCATTGTGAGTGCGTGCTAAGATTCCAAGCGCTCATTACAATTGTTGCTCCGATAATGGAAAAGTACCCTACTAAGCACATTCTCCATAAAAATGAAGCCTGACTCATGTTAGGTACACTGGTCCCAGCTTCCACATGCCCTTCCTGAACTAAGTGAAGACCCATCACCTACGATTTCCCCCTGACATCAACAAAAGTCTCTCTCCCTTTCCTGCTAAAGGCGTCCCTACTGCTGCAGACGACATGGCCACCCTCCTGTCTTTGCTGGTAGAAAATGTTACATTAAGGAGAATGGGAGGAAAAGATGAGCTCTCTGAGGAACAACAAGCGTCCATAGCAAAGACACCCACCAGCAGCTGAGGCAGAATAGGAGACAGCCTGATACCAGAAGACTTCTATATAACTTTCTTCTTTTTTGGGTACAGGGTAAGATACTACCAGCGAGGTTAGAGGATGCTCCATACGTAAGCAGAGGGAAAAACATCAAAAGAAGGAATGGAGCCTGAACAAGTCAGTAAACTGTAAAGTAAAGAACAAATGGTTCTGAGGTAAGTAAACCATTAGCAGTCCCCCATAAGCATAGTATCCTGCCCTAAACACACAGATGTTTAGAGTCTAAGTGAAATTTCACTCAAAAGCAACATTTTTCCTCATTGAAAATTCACAAAAATTCACACATAATAATTCCCTTAAAAATGCAATGACTATCTGGGTGCACTCAGTTTCCTAGCAATACGCAACTATTTTCACACAAAACACAACTTTCTTCATAAAATAAAAGTTAGTGGAAGGCTTTTCCCAACAAAAATGTATCTGCCAAACTCTTGAAAATCTTTAGATGACTGAAAGTTTCATGGGACCTTCCAAAGGAGCACTCTCTTCAGTGGCAAAAATGATTGAATGTTTTTCAGGCTCCAAATGTACTTTAGTGGAGTTCTGCTAAAGGTCTTAATAGTTGTGCTAAAGGTCTTAATAGTTGAAGCATGTGGAAGGCGCACTTAGCTTTGTGAAGCTAGATGGTGATTGCAGTGGAGTTAGGATCCATATAGTATAAGCTACTACAACAGTGATCTCTGTATGAACATCCACAGATGCCTGTGCCAAAACCGAGTCACTACCAATATCTTTGAGGAGTTCTTCTGAAATTTTAGAAGATTCCTTGGTATCAGTTGAAAAGGTGGAAAGGCATTAAAAAATCCCTTTCCATGGGAATGAAAAAGACTCTGCATTCCTGGTCTGTTGAACAGATACATTTTTAACTGCCTATTTTAAAAGGCAGCAAACATAACTACTTGAGGTGCTCCCCACAGTTGGATCAATTTCTGAAAGACCCCTGGTTGTGTTTTTCCCATTAGTGAGGGGTCTGTCCTGGTCCTGGTTATCATGTCTGCTATAATGTCTTGCTCTGACTAAATGTATGAAGCCTGAAAAGTCTAATGAGCCAAGATGCTACCTCAGAGAAGTCCTGGGAAACAGAAATGATTTTTAAGGCCTACAGACCACCAATAGCTGTCAACATCTCTTTGAAATGTGTATGCTTTTGTCTGTCATCCTTGTTTCATGGACCTTGAAATTTCAACCCTTTTGATAAAGTTACCCAAACAAAGTCTGAAGCATCAATTGTGACATATTGGCAAGGAGATGGAAGGCAGAAGGGGTGCCTGGATCGAGAGATACTTGGTCCACCCATCACTGTAACTCCCTTTTTACAAATCCCATCAATGGAATCTGAAAGGATATAGGGTGGTGATGATGAGTCCAGACTGTCTCTCTCTCTCTCTCTATATATATATATATATATATATATATATATATATATATATATATATATATATATATATATATATATACATGCACACACATATATGGGTCTGTTGTGCATGACCAAACCACCCAAATGTCAAATGTAAAACACCGACAAAAATAAGTTTGATCATACACAACAGCGAACACAAACAAAACCGAAAATAACAGTATTGAAAGAGGAAAACTATTTCCTCTCCCAGTATTAAAACTATATATACATATGTGTGTGTGTGTGTGTGTGTGTGTGTGTGTGTGTGTGTGTGTGTGTGTGTGTGCATATATATTTATATATACTGTATCTATAATGTGAAACTAGAAGAGTTCTAATCTTGGACACAATACATTTTCTGGATAAGGCTGACCTCTTACCTATGTTTGTTTCTACTCCATGAATTCTTAATCGAATTTTATGGAGTTGCAGGCAGTATAATAAATAGATTTACACAATGATTAAGCCTAACAATGATGCCGCTTTTATAGTTTTAGAATCTTAATCATCTAAGTCAGCTTACTGAAGAGCAGAAAGCAACTGTTCATTTATACTGGTTTGGTAGTTAGTCAAAATAAACAAAACAAAACAAAAAAAAAACAGCCATACCATCAAACTGATATATTTTCTTAAAATAAGCATCATGCAGTTTAGAACTTTAGTCAGAAAAATTAGAAATTTCATATAAAGTGTATAATCTTTTCTTGGCTTAAATCTAATTTTATCTAAGTAAGATAGTGAAACTTAAACTACTTCTCCCATTTGTCCAGAAACATAGAATATCAGTAAACAGTTTGAAGTAACAACATATTCAATAAACTAAATCTAAAAGCAGCTAATTTTTCAAGCACCTCCGGCATTTGCAAGAGTTGAACAACTTTATCGAATTTCACATTAGAGCATTTATAAAGTCATTAGAGTCCAAATGGAGAGATGATAAAAATCACCAAAAGGAGAGATGTATTGCTAGAATTGAATTCATCCTCCAGTCTTGCTGAGTACCTTCATGAGGTGGACCCTGTTTTCCACAAAATCTCACCAAGACAACACTGATATATAGACTGTATTTTATATAGCATGTATCATGGACAGAATTAGGTTAAAAATAAAGAGGATAGCTGGGTGCACAAGTCCCAGGATAAAAAGGTGCCCAATCCTGGTAGGTGCACTGGCACCGCAACTGGAAAAAATGACAGTGTAGAATCCTCAAGACATGGAAATATTCCTACAATGGGACTAGGCTAGGCCCAGGGGGAGGATGCCCCCCCCCCATTGTAGAAGGAAGTAGTAGACCAGAAAAATCACAAAAACGTATAGCCCAAAAAACAGCCATACAGACGATGGAGAGGCCTATTGAGAATAAGAAAGAAGTTATGAATTGTTACTACTATGCAAAAAGCTCAAATTTTCCAGAAAAAAAGATGTACAAAAAGATTAAGAGAGAGATTAGAGGAAAGAAAAATAATTCCACAAGAAAAACTGTCAGAAGCTTCAAATAAAAAATTGTGTTCATTAATACAATAGATCCATGAAAAACATTATATAGACCAAGAAACCTTGTGCCGTTTGGAAAAAGAAGCAACTGAGGAAGTGTGAAAATTTAAAGAACAACATTTAGGGATGTTTGAAAGGATTAAAAAGAAACATGGACATGGGAAAGAGAGATCTGATATGGTGCAATATTTATTCAAAGGAGAAAGCCAAATTAATCAAAACAAAAAAGGCAGACCCAAACATATTTGAAGAGAAATACAAGGAAAGGTATTCAGATAAAAAGAGTAAGATCATGAAGAGGGAATGTAGAACAGAAAATCAGTGAGGTAGAAGTTAAAAAAATAAAAGCTGAAGTTGTGGAATATTTGCAAAGTGAAGGATTAAGTGCAGAAAGTCTAACACAGGTTAAATCATGGCATGATGGAACAACTAGTCCCCAAAATAAGGAAAAACGAGAGGAGCAGGAGACATCTGAAGAAGAAATATGGACATGGGAAAGAAAAAGAGATTTAATATGGTGCAGTATTTATGCAAAGGAGAAAGCAAAATAATTAATGCAAAAAGAACAGCACCAAAGATATCTGAAGAGAAATACAGGCAAAGACATCTGGATATGGAAAATTTTACAATACAAAAAAAAAATAAGAAAACAAAAAGGAAAAGTAGAAAAGAGGATTAGTAATGGAGAAGTTAAAGAAATAAAAACTGAGGTTATGGAGTACCTGCAAAGTGAAGGATTAAGTGTAGAAAATTGAACTCAGATAACAACACAACAGGATAGAGTAATGGACACCCAAATTAAGGAGAAACTAGTGGAGCAGGAAGCATCTAATCAGTTGACATATGAGGATACTTTAGAGCCTCCCACAGGAAACCAGCACAAACATTCAGTTGGAGCTATACAGCAAGGGAACGAACAGGAAATTGGCAATTCTGACACAGTCAAACTCATGGAGTGGTAGGCCAATGAGTTCCCATATGAAAGAACAACGGATGACACGGTGAAATTGAACAGGACATGGCACAGAAAGATGCTCTGGAACTTTCTATAGAATGCCTCAGGAAATGGAGAACAAAGAAAGTGCTGTCAGTTTAAAGAAAATGATCTAAAAGAAGAGCTGCTTGATTTACTAGAAATGGATAGACATATTAAGTGAAAGAAATAGACTGCAGAAGGTCAATAAAAACCAAAAAAGTCAGAAGTCTGATAAAACAAATGAACACAGTAATTAAGACTGTCCATAGAGACTCATGCGATATAACAGAAGTAAATAGGATACATTACTGTGTGGCCAAATTAACAACAGATAAAATCCTACCACAAGTACACAGGGTACTAAGGGAAAGAACGGGGAGAAATCGAATGCCATCATGGAAATAACGAATAGAGAAAACTGTAAAGCAATTAAGACAAGAAGTGTCACTGTTAGAAGAGTGTAGAAGAGGGAACAGATCAACAAAAATACTCTGAACGATAGACGTGATAAAATCAATGTGCAGTATTATCACGGATCAGGATTTATCGTGCACTATCCCAAATAATAAACTAAAAATACCAGCAGAGGCAGAAAAACTTAGAAGATACACAGATAAATATAAAGAAAAGTACAAAATAAGCAATTTATTGAAGACCCAAAAATGTTGTATAGAGAATTGAGGAAAAAAGGTAAAAGGAATTGAAAGACCACCAAAAAAAAAGAAGAAATAGATACATTTTGGAGAAATATTTACAAAGATCCTGTGGAACATAACAAAGATGCTAAATGGACAGAAGAAGTAAAAGAAAGAACAAAAAGTTAATATGTAGAGGATATGAAATGGGATGAAGTAGCAGCCAAAGAGATTGAAACAAAGTTAAGGAAAGCCTCTAATTGTAAAACCCCAGGCTCAGATGCAGTACCTAACTTCTGGCTAAAAATACTAACATCTCTGCATGAAGATTTAGCCATGAATAAGAATTATTTATATGTGTACCCTGAACAGACACCATCCTGACTAACAACAGGAAAAACAATGATCCTAGTTAAGAGTGAACCTGGAAACTACCTCTAAAAACTATAGATCAATAACTTGCCTTCCGGCGATGTATAAACTATACACTGGAACTGATGCAGACAGAGTTTATAGTCATTTAGAAGAAAACTCAATTATGGCAATAGAACAAAAAGGCAATAAAAGAAAGTCATATAGAACAAAGGATCATTTGTTGTTAAATAAAGTCACAGTGGAGAACTGTAAAAAGGGGAAGAATCTAGGTATGGCATGGATAGACTACGAAAAAGCATTTGACGGTATCCCTCATTCATGAATAAAAGAGTACTTAAAAATGTATAAGATATACCCTATACTGACAAACTACATTACAGCGACCATGAAACAGTGGCAAACCATTTTGCAGTTAAGCCATGATAAAATACGAATTATTATTCCAGGGATAAAAATTAAAAGGGGGATATTCCAGGGTGACTTTCTGTCATAGCTGCTCTTTTGCCTTTCCCTTAACCCATTAAACTGCCTGCTTAACAGATTAGGTCATGGCTATAATTTGGCTCCCAGAAAGCAAGAAAGTATAAAGTCTTATTTTCTGTTTGTAGATGATTTGAAACTGTATAGCTCATCACTTAATGGTGATGCTAGTTCATGTTTTAGCTTGTTTACAAGACAGCCTAGGATATCGCCTGGTCACTTACTGACTATGTCTTTTGCCTTGGACAAGGCTTTGAGAACCTATTCTTCAGATATACAGGGTGGGAAGAAGTTTGGGGGAGGGTTTGTGATAAGTTAGGAGGGGATAAGGGAGTGAAATATTCGCCAAACCTATCTGCTAGCAGGTTTGTTATTTCTGTGGGGTAAGTGTGTGTGTGTGATACCATTGGTCACTAGTTCTGCACATGCTGAGGTAACTGCTAAACAGGGAGTAACAAGAGAAAGTCTGAAAGACAAGAGAACTTGGTCAAGGGGAAAGGAAGGCATAATGCCAGATAGAGAAAGATTTGTCCTGCAAGGAATATTTTGAGGTCTAGGCATCTGGGGTGGTTTATCAGAAAAAACACACCTCGGAAATTTCTTGCCTTTTCAGGTCTGACGAGGCTGTTTATGAACAAAAGCAGTTTTAACAGTGTAATTCCTCTGAAACTTAGGAATGGGAGAGACAAAAATCTGCTTTAGATCCTTCAGGACCCTGCCTTGGTGCTGTTAGGTCTTACAAATCAGCTACTGGAGTACTAAAGATATTTTGATTATCCAAAGGAGCATCAAGAAGCTCAGCCTTAAGAACAGCTAGTCAATTATGAGAACAATTTGTTTTCAAAAAATGCAGCTAGAAAATAGTTATCTTATCAAGAATATTTCTGCCAGTATCGTACCTAGGGGTCTCCACATATGGAAGTTTCTGAATAAAGTCCAGAAAGGGACTGCTTTGTATGATGAACTTATAGACATCTTTAATCAGGCTGGTTTGGACAAGCTGAAAAGCATGGTCAAACACAACGATATCGGGAGAGAACAATTATCTCTGGAATTAGATAAATTGAACTTAGACCTTAATAGAGATGCGCTTTTGAGTATTATTCCACCAATTATAACAATATTTTCTCCAAGGTTGATTCTATTTGTAATGAAACACTAAAATGGAAAATGCATATGTTCCAGAGAGACATAGGAGAGTATAGTAAAGGGCGAGCTTATCCTGATCCACCAATGAACAGAAAGAATCAAGGATGAAGTCAACCAATCCAAAGCAACCAGGAAGGAGCTGGAAAGGAAATTATAAACAACGCTGAAGCTGCATTTGCCCATTTAGAAGTCAGTGGTGTTTGGCAGTCCGAGAGGATCAATTTAAAACAGAAAGAGCAAGGCCAGAAAGTAGCCAACGAGGACAATTATTTCCAGCAGGGAGCTCGACCCAAGCAGTTTCCTGGGAAGAACAACAGGAATCAATGGAGGTGATTGAAATAGACACAGTGAATTGGGGACCTAAGACCGTTAGTAATACAACAGAGGATTTTGTGTTATACAATTTTACGGATAAAGATATTTCAACGTTTCATACTGATGTCTTGGCAAATGGTTTAAGGTTTATTCTGGCTAGACAACCTTGCCTAGCCAATAGTTTGATGGCTTTAAAGTTACATACTGGCAAATTGAATTTATCTGTGTGGTTGAATATTACCAGTAACGTTATAACAATAATAATGTAGAGCATGAAAATGGAGCTGGATTAAGGAAAGCTAGTATTTTGAATCCCCCTCTGAATAATACAATCAGTATCTTTAAGAAATTGTATGACAAGGACATTTGGAGCCTGCTTGCAAACCGGCTAAGCATAAGTGTTATAATTTAACAAAAATTGAATATAAATTTTTAAAAGAGATATGTGAAGACCCAAAATATCAGGGTCATGAAGCCAGATTGTGGGGGGGGGGACTCATTATTATGGATAGTTATGATTACAGTAATAAAATGAATGCATTATTATTAAGTGAATAATATGAAGAATCCTCTCACAACAAAATTAATATAGCATATGCTAGAATTGATATGATATTATTTGATATGTTATTGGTGGGGAGAATCACACAGCAGGAGTATGAATTTATGGAGAATACTGAACCAGTTATAGCTGGAATTTTTGGTATTCCTAAAATACACAAATCCATATTGAATCCACCTTTTAGACCTATAGTGGATTCTAATAGGGCAAAAACTTATTATATAAGTAAGGTCATAGATGTATGACTGAAAGGGTCTGTGCAAAAGGCCCCTTAAATTTGTAGGGATTCATGGCAGTTTTTGTCAATGATTAATGAATTAGAATTTGAGGAGAATTCCATATTGGTGACGGATGGTAACAATCTTTATTCAGTTATACTACATGAACTGGGGCTAGAGCGGTTTGAATATATGCTAGTTCAGACTGGTGATTTAAGTACTGATAGAGTTAACGCAGTCACTAATTCAATGGAATTAGTATTGTAGAACAATTTTTTGTCTTTTGAGGGTCAGTTTTATAAGCAGAGAACAGGGGAAACAATAGGAGCAGTGTGTGTCCCTGTCTTTGTGAACCAGTTTTATAAGCAGAGAACAGGGGAAACAATAGGAGCAGCATGTGTCCCTGTCTTTGTGAACTTAGTCATGGCCTGGTGGGAAACACAGTATGTATTTAACATTGAGTATGTTCACTCCTGGTCATATTATACACTTTTTTTAGATGATATATTTATTTTATGGCTAGACTGAAAGAATTATTTCAATATATAAGAAATGCTACAGAATTCCTCACATTCACCCATCAGTATGATGTTAATAAGATTTCCTTTTTAGATGTGGAGTTATCAAAGGATATGGAGAACAGAAGATATTTATTGACTGTATACAGGAAACCTATTTCATCCAATACTTAGCTCCATTATAACAGCTGTCACCCGAGACATCAGAAGAAAGGTGTGGTAAAGGGCCAGCTGGTGAGGCTGGCAGGAATGGTCTCAGTTAAGGAGATATTTATGGATGAATGTAATAGGGTGATAAAAATGTTTAAAAACAGAGGCTATCCTGATGAATTTTTAATGGAAATGAAAAATGAAGTTATGGTAAAATAAATGGGGTATATAAACCCTTTTAGGAGATGAGGTGAAGAATATGGAAAATATGGAAGTTATAACTTCTATTATACCATGACCCCCCCAAAACGTGCATGCTGATTGGCCAGCGCAGCATTATTATCGAAAAGTACTAATAATGGAGTCCGTGACATCTCCGTTGCTTATTTTAAAAACCCATTTATGCCATTATTTAAGAAAAGTAATAGTTTATTTTCTTAAATAATGTCATTAACAGTACTGAAGTAAGGAGGGTGAAGTTTGGGACTTCAGGTAGTTTTAACAATAATAAATTGTTTATATCCACCTTTTCTCTGGATAGCTATGAAATTATTAGAATTTTGGAAAGAAATTGGGTGATTGTTACAGTCAGTAATGAAGTTTATAGAATGGTGGGTGAAAAGCCATTAAGTGTCTATAGAAAGGATAGATCTATTAAACAGTTGTTGGGAAGATTTAAACCTAGTAGTAATGTATGGCCAAGGTGTTTATTTAAATGTGGGAGATGTTCCCAATGCCCCAACATATTAGTCAGTAAAGATATTAATATTAATGGGAAAATATATAAAGCCTTAGGTCACTATAATTGTGAAACAAAAGGGGTGCTGTATATTGCTTGCTGCCAATTTTGTCCTGTTTTTTATGTAGCAAAACTAGTAGGAAGATAAAGGAAAGAATTTATGAGCATTTATGTGATATTAGAAGAGTAAGGAACACCAATGCCCTTTATAGGCACTTAGTTTTGTTTCCTGCACATGCTTTTATGTTTTTTATAATTGAACAAATAGTCAAGGATGAAAAGCATTATAGAGTGGATATAAAAAGTGTATACACCCCTGTTAAAATGCCAGGTTTTTGTGATATAAAAAAATGAGACTACAATAAATCAGTTCAAAACCTTTCCCACCTTTAATGTGACCTATAACCTGTATAATTCAATTGAAAAACAAAAAATCTGTTAGGGGAATAAAATATAAAAAATAAAAAAAATATGATAAGCTGGTTGCATAAGTGTGCACACCCTTAAACTAATACTTTGTTGAAGCACCTTTTGATTTAATTACAGCACTAATGTATTGTTTTGCAAATTTTAGCCGGGCCTGGATGTTTTTCTGTGTAAGAAAAGGCTCCTGTCTTGCAACCCTACCCCATAGTCCAAACATATGTAGAATATGGGAGATTGTTGTCACATGTAGTACACAACCAGTACTTGCCAGAAATTCCTGCAGCTCCTTCACTGTTGCTGTAGGTCTCTTGGCAGCCTCCTTGACCAGTTTTTGTCTTGTCTTTTCATTAATTTTGGAGGGACGTCCAGTTCTTTGCAATGTCACTGTTGTCCCTTATTTTCTCCACTTTTTGATGGCTGGCTTTACTGTGTTCCATGGTATATCCAATGCCGTGGAAATTTTTTGTACCCTTCTCCTGAGTGATACCTTTCAACAATAAAATAACTTTGCTTTGTAAGTTCTCTGCAAACCATGGCTTTTGCTCTAGCAGGCAACTGAGTAAATGTCAGAAAAATCCTACAAGGACAGATGAACTTTATTTGGGGTTAATCAGAGTCTCTTTAATTGGTAGCTAACAAAACCATACAATGATTCAAGCATCCCATTCCATAAAATAAAGATATTGTCAACAAAACATTTATAAAAAATTAAATAGCATTTAAAAACATCATCAGAAAAAACATTTGTCTCCCAGTTAGCCAACACTAAGTTGGCATAATTGTTAGCGCAGGGTGTGTCCATAGCTACACCCTGCTTTTGCCAATAATGGACACATTGAATTGATCTGTACACTTTTGGAATTGATTTTGAAATACAATGTATTTGTATTTGATACATTTTATTGGCAAAAGCAGGGTGTAGCTATGGGCTCACCCTGTGCTAATAGTTATGCCAACTTAGTGTTCGCTAACTGGGAGACAAATGTTTTTTCTAATCATGTTTTTAAACGCAATTTAATTTTATATGAACGTTTTGTTGATGATATCTTTATTTTATGGGATGAGATGCTTGAATCATTGCATGGTTTTGTTAGCTACCTAGAAAATAGTAGTTCTTGTTTTAAATTCACTATACAACATTCTTTTAAGAGCATTGATGTCTTTGATAGTACCCTTGTCATTAAAGACAATGGACAAGTTAATTTGCTAATGTTTTGCAAAGCTCGTAGGAAGAATAGACTTTTTCTTAGGAGTAGCATGCACCCTCCATGGATTTTTAATAATGTTATGCAGGAAAAATTCCTTCCTATCTCTAGACTTCACACTGAAGAGAATGATTATTTACATGCAACTGATACCCTGGTATGAGACTTTATTAAGAGGGATTATAAATATGGTGATGTGAGGCAGAAATCATTAGAAGTGCAGCACTTGAGATACACCACAGAGAAACATTATCTGCATAGAGGGAATTATATTTTTTCTGGATGCTCCACAAACCAACCTAGATGTGTCTTTTCTTTGACATATAGTAGTATTGTTCAAGCTGTTTGTGATGTTAAGAATTGGCCAATTCTTCTCTCGGATTACAAGATTAGAGAGATAGTGGAGGAAAAACCTAAGTTTATATTCAGAAATAATCTATCCCTCAAGAGACAACTTTGTTATAGACCTTTTAGAAAACAACATAGTGTGTCTGTTAGAATAGAGACATTTCTTTGTAGGTCATGTAAACCTTGCAAATTTATGTCTTCAACATTTGGGGATATTAGGAGAAAGAATTCTCTGAATGTTCTGTATAAACATATTAAATCTAATGATGGGCATTCTTTTATTTTTACTGTTATAGAAATCATCAGATGTAAGGTTAGAGGTGGGGATATCGTCAACAAAACTGAATTAGCAGAAATGAAATGGATAGCTGCTTTACAAGCACATAGACCACCAGGACTGAATGTTACTATATCTTTAAAACTGGCCCTGAAGGCTCATCCCTTGCATCATTAATTTCATGATTTTTGATTGGTTATTTGTATTTTAAATAGCTGCTTGCTTGTATTGTTTACAGGATCTGATGAAGCACTTTGTGTGAAAGCACTAATCCTTGTATATATTTTTTATTAAACCTGTGGTTTTATGCACCTAGCCTTGGTGGTCAGACTGTTTTTCTACTTCTCTTTCATTATCCTTGTTACAGGCCAACCTTTAGTCATTTTCTTTACATTGTTTTTGATTTTTTAATTAATATATATAACTGTTTATGGGATTTGTGGAAGTCAGTTCTGATGAAGTCTTAGGATGAAAGTGCTTAACTCTGCCAATTTTGGAATAAAGTTGTGTTGGCAGAAGTTTTGGAATTAATTCAGCTCCAGTTGTTCCTCAGTATTGATATTTGAGTGTATTATTATTTTAGTTACTAGTTAGCAATAAAAATATGAGGATCTGCCCAAGCTGCACCTTCACAAATATCATCCAAGGAAGATTTGGATGGAAATACTGAAGAAGTTGCCATATACCTTGTGGAATGAGCTTTTAGAGGTTTTGGTAAATATAAACCCAATTTGTTGTAAACAGAGGAAATACAATCCATTAAACATTTGGCTATGGTCACTTTAGTAACTGGTTTGCCCACTTTTGAGTCAGAAAAGGAGACAAATAATTGATCTGAGTTCCTGAAACTTCTGTCCTATGAAGATAAAAATGTAACTGTCTGTGGGCATCTAAATGGTACAACATATACTCTCCTTTATTTGAGAAATTTGGAGAGAAGACTGGGAGGTTGACAGTTTAATTGATATTAGATTCTGAAACACCTTAGGAAGGAAGGATGGATTGGCTCTTAATAATACCCTATCCTTATGAAAAATCAGATAAGGAAGTTTAGAGGAAAAAGCTCGAAGCTCTAAGACTCTTCTAGCAGAGTTAATGGCCACTAAAAAGACAGTTTTCCAGGTTAAACATTTAGTTCACACTTGGCTGATGGTTCCAAGGGGGACTGGGTCAAGGATTGTAACACTAAACTAAAATCCCATGGGACAGTGGGATCTTTAAAGGGAGGTCTCAGAAAAAAGTAACCTTAATAAAAGCCTTACAAAGTTTGAAGAGGCTAAAAATAAATTTATTGATTCCTATGTGAAAATTAGAAATGACAGCTAGTTGTACCTTAACAGATGAGGAACTAGCTCCTTATTTAAAAATTGTAGCTAAGAATTCCAAAACTTTTGAAATTGGTGTGGAAAAGAGGTCAATATCCGCTTCCTGTGCCCAAAACACAAACCTTTTGCTTTTGTAAAGTTTTCTAGAATTAGCTTTGTGGGATGACAAGAGAATGTGACAGACAGAGAAGAGTGGCTTGACTGTCTAGCCATCAGCAAATTGGAAAAACCATGTGGTCAACTTTAGGCCTACAATGTCTGGGTGTACCGAGTCTGTTGGGTGAGACAGGCGGTCCAGAGTTGAATCCAGAGTCCAAGGTTGGCAAAGGATATGTGGCCAAAGAAAGTGGGGTAATGAGAATGACTGTGCTCTTCAATCATGATGCTTTCTGAAGAAATGTTGTGCTTAGAGGTACTGTGGGAAAGGCATAGAGGAGACAGAGGGGCTAATAGTGGATAAGAGCATCTCTTGGAGGCCCCCTCATTGAGGGATCAGGTCAAACAACCCATTGCATTTGTTGTTGAAGGGAGATGCAAAAAGATTGCAGCAAGGTTGGCCCCATCAATGGAAAATCTTTTCTGCCACTTTCATATTGAGAGACCACTCATGAGGCATTAGAATGGACCTGCTCATCTTGTCTGCTATCACACTGGATTTTCCCAAGATGTGTATTGCTATCAGAAATTAATTGGATGAGACCACCCGTTGTCATACTGTAGATGTTTTCGGCAAAGGGGGTAAGATTTGGTTCCTCCTTGTTTGTTGATGTACCAGACCACAGGCATATTGCCCATCTGAATCACAATAATCCCAGAAGGGAGAGTGTCTTAGAAGGCCTGCAATTCTAGGAGGACAGCTCTTATTTCTAGGACACTGATATGCATATTGGCCTCTTTGGGGGACCATGTCCCTTGGACTTCTTTCCCAACAAGTGCCCCCCACCCAATTTGGGAAGTGTCCATAGTCACTATGGCTTTGGGTTGAGGAAGAATGAAGGAGTGACCTTGAAGAGCTTGATCAGAGTAAATCCACCAAAGGAGGTAGTTTTTGCATGCCTGAGTTATCTTGATCTGGGTGGATAAAGACTGGTGGAGTATAGATCATGGACTTGATAATGTCCACTGAAGGATTTTCATGTGATAGCTTGCCAATGGAACCAGAATTATTCCAGCAAAAATTGACCCCAGTGCTTGAAGGATCATTTGAGCTGCGAGAGAAGAATTTTGAATAATCTTTTTGACCTGGAATCGTATCATTTGAACCGTTGGAAGAGGAAGAGAGGCTATCAAGGAAGACATGTTGAGCAAAGCCCCTATGAGCTGCAATATGTGAGTTGGTGTTAGTTGAGATTTGTTATGATTGATAGTAATTCCTAGGTGAGAGCATAGGTGGAGTACATGATCTCATGCTTTGAACAGTTGATGCCTGGTCAGAGCGGTTATGAGACAGTCGTCCAAATAAGGAAACACCCAAAATCCTTGCAGTCTCAAGTGAGCTGTTACCACAGCCATGCATTTGGTGAATAACCTGGGAGCTGTGGCGAGACCAAAGGGCACAGCTCTGAACAGGTAATGACTGGCTTACAGCCAGAAGTGTAAGTATCTTCTGGATTGCCTGTTCATTTTCATATGATAGTATGCATCCTGAAGGTCTACTGAGCACATCCAGTCATCCTTGTTCAGAAATGGCAGAATGGACTGAATTATGACCATTTGGAACTTTGTGTGCTGAACTAACATGTTCAGATTGCCGAGATCCAAAATTGGTCTCCAGTCCCTGTTTTCTTTGGTACTAAAAATAATCTTGAGTAAGTTCTGAACTCTTTCTGGCCTGGGGGGACCTCTTGGATGACTCTTTATTTCAAGCAGCTTTTTTATTTCTAGCGCTGCTGCTTTCCTCTGACTGGGTGGAACATTGGAAATTGTGTTTACTGTACAGGGAGGGGGAAGGAAAAAGGGAATTATATAACCTCTAGAAATAATCCTCTGCACTCATGAAGCTTTTGTAATCTGTAGCCAGGCTTACTGGTTCAGGATAAATGACCCCCAACTGCCTCCAGAGGTGGACAATCAGGCCTCCTTTCAGGAGTGCTTGTAGGATCTGTCAAAGAAGGTATCTCTAGACCCTTGGTTTTGTGGGCTGCCTCTGCCATGTGGATGGCGTCTTCCATTAGAGCACCCCCTCTACCTCGGGGGAACTATCTCCAAGTGGATCTTGGAAGGGACCCTGGGACTTTTTGAACTACATTTTTCAACCTCCCCACTGATTCCTGGAAAAAGTCCTTTGAGGGGTTAAAAACATACACCGACAGCAGATAGGGTTTTACCTTCCTGCTTATACCTGGATAATGTGTTTTTAACCTTGGGGCCAAATAGTAAACTTCCATCAAAAGGAGCATTGACAAAGGAAAATTTGAAGAGCTCCACAAAATCACACAGGCACATCCAGGCATGTCTCCTAAGGGAATTGCCTGAACCCAGCACCCTTGAGGTACCTTCAGCTGCATGTGAAATGAACCTCATGGATGAATTTGAAATGGACTGTAGGGTAGCCAACTGCAAGGCAATATAACTTTCTGATTCAGAAATAATGGTCTCTGAGAAGGATTTGTTGAGTTATTTAATCAAATCCCTCTGAAGTCTAGTAAAGAGTGCCAAATAGTTCAGCTATCAAAGTGCAAAGGTCGCTGAAGTATACACATGCTTCCAAAATCTGTCTATCACCCTAGACTTTCTGTTAGGAGGATGAACAGAGGAACTTTGTTCCACAAGTTCCTTCTTCATGGCCAAAGATATGACCATTGTATCCACAGGTACACCCTTACTCCAAAACTCCCTGTCCTTAAGCAGTGCCAGAATCCTGTCTGGTGTTTTGGGAATCAGCTCAATAGAGTGAGGTTCCTTCCACACCCATCGAGAGATCAAATCAATGACCTCATCCACGGGTAGAGTCACCCAGGAGGGTAGGTGGGTCAGACCCAAAGGCTTCCAGGAATACTTATTCCTCTTGGGAAGTGTTGTTGGTAGACCAACCACCTCTTTGTTTTAGCATATCTAGGATGTCTCCAAAGGCGACATCATCAGATGGTGATCTTGGGCACCTCCCCCCCCCATTGAAATCAGTATGTTCTATGACAGACTCTTGAGGAAAGCCTAAGTGCCTTCTTTTACACTTTTTCTTCCTAGGGACTTCTTTGGTGGGGTGTTCTGGGGAATTATCAGAAGAAATTAATATACCCTGAGGAGTATCCTGGAGACTTTGAGCTGGCTGTCCTTGTGGTGTAGGATGTTGGTGAGGCTCTTGACATAAAGACAAGTGGGTTTTAGAAGTGGAAGCCGAGGAAGATAGATGCATCCTTTCTCTATAGTAGAGAAAACTCACTTCACCACCTCAAAGGCAAAATGCCCATGGAAGGAAGAAGCCAATGGCTGTGAGAAAAAGTGCTTCTAAACTGCCAACTTCCTGTAACCTGAAGGTAAACTGCTTGAATAAGGGGTTGGAGCTGAGCTGTCAAGGGCCAATGGTCTGAGAGGCAAAGATGGCTCTGACAATCTCAAAGTCTACTTTAACATCCCGGAATCACTGCTGGCACTACGGCTCCAAAATCATCCAGCTCCATGGAACCAGTCCACTCAGAGATGGTACCAGAGTCAAAGATATGGCAAATGTCAGATCCGATATGGATGAATCTAGGATCCCAGTTCCAACTTCTCCAAAATCAAAGGTCGGATTGGAGAAGGAGACACCATTGGTGAAGTACTTATGAAGGTGTCCAAACCCAAAAGGGTAGGAGCAGGGAGACCTCCCATTTGTGTTTGCATTGAGAGAAATTTCCTGATCATCCTTTCTACATTTGCTTTGGTCAAACTTCTGGAGGATCGAGAAGATGATGTAGTAGATGCGGTCCTAGAGTGGTGGCTTCTCTCCAGGAACAGGGATGGGAGACAGGAGGGATGGGATCCAGAGATGACTCATATCAAGTCCGAGGAACATACATCAGATCTGAGCAAGTCAGATCCAATAATACAGATTTGGCTTCAAAAGCTACATGAGACAAGTGTTTCATCTTTGGATCTGACATGGATCTAATAGTTTAGGTAGTTTTTGAGGAAGTTCTACACCAGTAGCCGAGCTTTGAGCAGAAGATCCAGAAGGGTCCAAAGGATGCTTCTTTGACTCTTTTTATCTGTTTTCTTGAGGGTTTGAACCCTAGGTACTGTCTGAGAAAAAAGATGAAGGCAGCAAACCCTTCAAAATTAGTTTTTTTTCTGTCCACCAAGGCATGTGGATTAAAAGCCTTACAAATATCACAGGACATGTTAAAATTATCCAGGCTTAAAAAGTAGATACACGAGTCATGTGTATCTGAAAAAGACATCTTGTGGCCACAGGCCTTGCATTTTTTAAAACCTGTTGGTTTTTCAGCCATTTTTAGCCAAAAGCTATACTTCTAAGAGAAAAGGAAAGTTTTTTTTTTTTTTTATAATAGGGAAACGATTAAGGGGGAAAAAGTTACCAACAAGGGTAACCAAGACTACCACTAAGGTATGAGAGGAAAGAGAGCAAAAAATACAAACAACGGTAATAAAGTTACACTAGAAAAGTGTAGGAAGGGTAAGAGGGCTATTATAGAAAGAAGATAAAAGAAAAACATATTAAACCTGTTTTTCTACTCACAAATAGCGCAAAGCTCGAGAGCTAACTGTGACCATGTCCGCATGTGAAGGCAGCAAACAAGATCTGAGGTTTGGTGGGGGACTAATGCATTATGGATAGGAGAGGAGCTTTCAGTGTTCCACAAGCTGTAAAATGCAACCAAGTCAGATCCAAGGGTCAGATCCAAATCCCCCAGTCACTGAGGAATGAATGAAAATGACAACATCAGATGCAATTTTTAGAAAAACTTTTCTTCACTAACAGGAGGGTTCTACAGTTATCTGCCAAAATTGCAGCTGAAGCCAGCTGCTAATACAATGCTGAACTGATGAGAGGTCTGGCTGAGCATAGATACAGCAAGAAAGTTCTAAGTATTTTGCACCCTTATGTTCCTCTTATACCATCATATCCTCTAATGCTAACAAAAGTACACTGTGCAAGGAAGGAACCCAAAGCTTTCTCGACTGGCTAGGCATCTAGTCCTTGGTAAAATATGTCCCATATCATTAAAGCAACTGCAACAGTGATCCAATGAAGAACATAATAAAATAGAGTGCTTGGCAAAGTTATTTTTATATGAGAAGCACGTCACCTGCTTATGTACTTTCACATGCAGGAGGCTAACATTGGTCCTTCCAGCGAAAAAAGGACAGCTTAGAAAATCCAGCCAGATGACAGGAAAGAGAAAATGAGCAAGCGCAAATGTTATGATTCCCTACTTCACTGACCCTCTCAAATGAAGACTGCAGTGTTTTTTATTTCAATTATATTCAATATTGGGTCAGATTAGTAAGTTATAAAGTGGTACATGATCTATCCCTAGAGAGACTAAACATGCCCTTTAGAATTAGACATCTACCAGATATGCTTTATTGTCTTTATCAGGCATACACACAGGTCAAAATTTAAATTGTTGTCTACCCTCATCCCTAGGTCTTTATTGACTGTATTTATTTATTCATGCATTTAATGACTTCACCATTATTTTGTAATCAATATGCCCTTTTTGCAAAGTCTCCATTATGGTCTCTTCTTAGTTTTTACATTTACTGGTGAAAAGGCAAGTCATTGTTACCGAACCAGGTGTGTACATTTTGTAAACTATCTTGAAGTCTGGTATCTTATATTGAACTATTTATGTTACCCAATTTGCAACAATAAATGCATTTGGTTACCCAGGGCAAATTTTCCACTTCTATATCTGAAAAGTATACCCTTAAAAGGCATGATCCCAGAATAGCCCCATTGGGTGGACAGGTAACCTCCCACTCTAACTTGCTGCATCCTTTTCTTTTTAACTGGTGTTTCGCTCACTGAACTATGTATGGATTGTCTTTTAAGGCATTTAGTTTGATAATTAACAGCTAACATACCGATATATTGTTTTTTCTTCTCCTACTATACAAACAGTTGAGCTGTTGAGTAATAACACATCACTAAAATGATATGCAATGAACAACTGTAAATACTGAATTACCTTCTATTTGAAGTTTATTAAATATGATTTCAAAAACAAAACTGGAAAATTGTAAGTGATAAGTGTTTTGTATATAATATCTATTGAAAACAATGTCAAATTTAACACTGTAAGCACTCTACTGCCTTTTGGACTGTGTAATGCCTATTACAGGTCCTATAATCGGATTACCTACTAGGTTAAGAAATCAAGTAAAAAAATCTTATGTGGAATGGCCTCAAATGCTGTAACAATATCAAGCTAAGAAACAAGCATTGTTAGTCTTTCGAGTATTACTGTAGCTCTTTGACTATGGTACACCTCATGAATTCCAGTTTCGTCAAAACCCAATATGCAAGGTTAATGCAGCAAATAGGCTTCAAAGTATAAAATATTTTATACAAGGCCAACTCCTCCACGTCCCCAGCCAAGGGGCTTCATTCCCAACAATCCTTTACAAAATATATTCAGTTTCCACACGTTCCCACAGCCATGGGGTAATTTATAAATTCTGTAACTTTCAAGCCCCATTTGCTGGATTAGGCACACATTATCAGTCTCAGTAGGATCCAATGAACCAGATAAATATAATTTCTTCTAAAGAATGATAAGATTCAGAACGCAAACTCTCATAAGGATCATAGGAGGTTACTTATCCCCAAAAAAGAATCTATTCCAGAGACAGGGCAGCTTCTGGGAGACAAATCTCTCTCTCCAGCAAGTTTTATTAATGTCACTATTAGATTTAGGCCTTTCAATTGGGTAATGTGTGAGGAGTTAGACTTACGGATATGGAGTATCTCTAGTAGGGCAGGGTCCAAGATTGCCTTGTAGGCGAGACACACATCACCTCTGAGCAATCTGAATGACACTGAGTACAGTGACAGTGATTTGAGCCTGTCTACATAGGACAGGTGGTGGAGGCCATGGATTCTCTTTGTGAGGTATTTCTGTGGCCTTCCCAGTTGGTGCAGGTGTTTGGAGAGGTACATACCAAACTGGGCACTGTACTCAATTATTGGCCTAATGAGGGAGGAGTACAGAGAGGTAATAACCTCCTTTTCTCTGGATGCAATCCCTTTACTTACGAGATGAGTCAAGTGAAGGGCTTTTCTGACCACTGCCGCTACATGATGGACAAATGTGAAATTGTTGTCAACCTGTGTACCCAGGTCTCTCACCATAGGTTGTGTGCTTAGGGGGTTGCTGTTGATGTGGCAAACAGTAGGGGCTGTGTTTTTGCAGAATGGTATGATAATACATTTTTTGCATTAAACTTAAGGTCATGACTTTGGCACCAGTCATTTGTTGCTGTGAGACCCTCTTGTAGTATGTTAGCATCATTTGGGGAGTCAGTGACAGCACCCAACTTCAGTCGGCCACAAACTAGGTCAGCCACAGGCCTTTTGTCTTTGCCTGGACCTCTGAGATATAGATGCCAAATGGTAGGTGTGCCAGGACAGATCCCTGGTGAACACCACCAGTGGCAGATCTACTGTCGCAGGTAGAGGCACCTATTTTGACCTTGTGAGTCCTATTGGTGAGCCAGTTGGCCACACACCTGATAAGACAGGGATTTATGCCAAGTTGTTAGCTTTTTGATTATGCCTGAGTGGTGGATTGTGTCAAAGGCTTTGGCCAAGTCAAGGTGAGCTGTATGTACTGACTTTTCCTCATCCAGGGCCTTGGTGACAGTCTCAAAAAAGTCAACCAGGTTCAACAGGCAAGATCTGCCCTTGACGAATCCAAACTGGGTGGGGTCAAGTGCTTGGAGATTGCCAATGTCCTTGTTTATGAGGGCCATAATAATACAATGCATGGCCTTCCAGATCAGACTTGTCAAGCTAATGGAGTGATAGCTTCCAGGGTTAGTAGTGGCACCACCTTTGTGTAAGGGGATAACAATGGCAGTTCTCCAGTCTAATGGATTGAAGCCTGTACTTAGGCTTTTGTTGAATTGGGTGCTCAATGGCGAGGCTAGTTCTTCCTGGAGATGGTGCAGAATACAGCCTGGGATACTATCAGGTCCCATGGAAGCTGTGTTCTTTGCCTTAGATAGGGCCTTTAACACTTGATCTATGGAGATGTGATGTGCAAGATAAGTATCGGGGATGATGAATGGGCCTTTAGGGGGGACAGGGGAGTAAAGTTTGCACTGAACCTATCTGCTAGCTGGTTAGCTAAGTCAACAGAGTCAGTGTAAATGGTACTGTTAAGAACTAATTTGGAACAAACCTGAGCTTTGCCATGGAAGTTCCTGACATAATTCAAAAAGGCTGTGTGGTTACCCTTTGTTTCAGAGGCTTGTTTCAATTCATAATTGGCTTTGGAGGTTTTCACTAGGTGATCTAATTTGTTTGTTGAGGCTAAGGAGGAAGTTTTTCCAGTTGGGCATTTGTGCCTTTTTACCCTTGGACAACAGTTTCTTCCTTTTGTTGTAAAGCCTGTTGATAGAGGATGTCCACCAGATTGGTTTGTGTTTCCTTGAGGAACAGGTTTTAGTTCTGTTGGGTATGGCTAAGTCCATGCAGTTGTACAGGTGCTCGTATACTGCACTGGCATACTGTTCACATAGTTGTCTGCATCCTCTAAGGGGGGGGGGTCGGTGGTGTGAAGCTGCTGATACCCTCTTTAGAAGGTTGTAGTCAGCTTTTGAGAAGTTTCTTAGCCTGGTTACAGCTTGGGGGGGTTGGACAGGATAGAAAGTTTGAATGAGACAGACTGATGGTCTGATCTCACCAGGGAAGACCTTACTATGGGGGTGGAGTAGCGGTTGCCCATGTTGGTGAGAACCAGGTCTAGAATGTTATCTCCCCTTTTGGGGGATGAAACAAGCTGGTCTAATGTGGCAGAACTGATGAAGTCAAGGAATCATTGGGTGACTGCATTAAAGCAGTAATAGTTCATCCAGTCTATGGTGAGGTAGTTGAATTCACCAAGGATCAGTGTATTGGGGGGTACCTTGATGGAGTCAAGTAGGTCCAGGTAGGAGGACTGGGTGTCCTGAGTCATGGAGCGGGGGGGTAAGCTGGCTATAACTTGGATGGGTGTTTTGCCAATTGTCAGTTGCACCTGCAGTAGTTCTAGTGCATCATGCTGGCAAACCAGTCTGGGAGGTGTGGTCATCTTTAATGAAGATAGAGACTCCACCACCCTTAGTTTTCCTGACCTCATTGTGGGGTCAGAATGTGTGGAATGAGGTATAGTCTGGTAAGTTTCTGTGACTGCACAGATGTCGGCATCTTCCAGTGGAAGGAGAGCCTCCAGTGAATGCATTTTCAGGTTAAGGCTCCTAGCATTAAGCAGCATGACCTTCAATTTGCTTTTTGACAGATCTTTTATGTTGGAAGATTTGTCTTTGGGACATTGCCTAAAAAAGGCAAAATGGGGGAGGCAAGAGCCTTGATCAAAATTCTGAATCCCAGGAGTGACAAACGGAGGCCAATGCTGGCAAAGCATCGAAGCCTGTCAACTATTTCATCCCAGGCAGACAGATACTGGATCCCCTAGGAATAACACCAGAAACTAAGCCAATTGTTGAAGTCAATTATTTTTTGTTGGTACTGTGGTGTCATTCTTGGCTATGGTCATACCTGCCTGGGCGCATACTCTGAGAGCTCAATCATGTCTCTCTTCATATAGTCCAGGGAGGTAGGTCTCAAGTCATTCATGTCAACATGGACAATAACAGAGTTATACTTGTACCTGTTGTGGAGAAACTTAAGTGCGTGCATGATGTGGTAGATTCTGGCATCTGACAAACAACTGTCTGTGAGCTTCTCCTTGTCGAGCCTGGTGAGGGGGACATTGGTGTGTCACACAACTGAGTCAACAGTGACTAGTATGTTTGGTTTATTGTTACGCCTTATGGGCTATGTGAGTTTATTGTTATACCTTATGGACTGTGTTTGTCAGACACTGGTGTGTTGGCTGCTGTCTGTGATGTGTTTGGTGCTGTGTGTATAATGTTTGTGAGTGTGTTTTGGAGGTCTCTCCTGTTTTAGGTAAGTTTTTATTGAGGACCTCTGCACAGGTGTGTGTTGTGCTTGACTATGTGATGTGGGTGGTGTAGTGTTTGTGCTGGCAATCTCCTCTTTGTCAGGGGTACTGACTGAGGCGCCAGAGAGCATGGACTCCAGGTTACTGATATAGATGCATTTCTTCAAGTAGAAGAATTGTATGCTAGAAGAAGAGGGCCATCAGTGAACATGAGGCAGTTGCTGCTCTGTCTCTGTATGCCCATGTTGACCAGGCTGGCAGGAGAAACTGATGGGAATTGTCCAGACATAGTGTTCTGAATAACTGGATGGACTTATGGAGAGAGGGCTTTGATAAGGGTTTGTCCACAAGAGTGTAAACCACAAAGACCTTCTTAAATATAAAATAACTGGCCTGAATCACAAGTGCTAAAACCAAAACTAAGAGGCTTAGAATAACAGACAAATTTAATCAGGCTACTAACAAGCAGTAATAAATACAGCAGAATAAAAGCACTTCAACACTTAAGGGCAAGCAGCAAAGCAAAATAAGGGAATAAAGTAGGAAGAACACAATTACAGTAAAAGCAGATGAATAAAGTGTAATTATTTTTTTTATTTAGTGGAGAGGGAAGAAGGAGGTTGGCCTTCCCAAATGATCACACTAGTGTTCCATATCTAAAACAAGTAGACCTCCCTGTGTCCTGCATAAGTTCCATTATAGCTTGCTCCATAATTTTTACAAAGAACACTGATCGGGTCAATGGGTCTAAAACTGTTTTGGCCAAATGTGCCCTCCCTTTTTGAACCGGTACCACTACAAACTGCTGCCACAAATAGCAGAAATGTTCACATTACGGCACTTTGTTTAACACAAGTGAGAAGTTTAGTCAGATTTTTCGTGATTCTATATGGAAAACCATCAAGTATGTTGTCTGGTCCCATGAAACCTGAGCTTTTAATTTAATATGTGGCAGCAGTTATTCCTATACAGTATCACTGACTTACAGCCTTCCTTATTTTGGAGATTGTGCAAAACATTTCTTTGGAGTATTCAGTATTTTCTGAGGAAGGGTGAACAAATCACTGTTTATTGACAATATGTTACAATATGTTACAACATGATACATTCATAATTCCCCTCTTTCAGTTTTTTGATGTAATTAGAAAACACATCATTGCTTTCTGCCTCTGAGATCAAGCTGAGTTTGCAAACCGGTCTGGAGAATTTTATAAATGGCTATTTTTGTTGTTGTAGCAAAGGTAATTTTTGAAAGTTAAGCAATACTTTTTTTTCTATTGCACATCTAATTTTATGATTCCAATTTTAATTGAATTTACATGTTGATCTATCTCTTCCTTGAAGTATTCACAAGTGCAGAAGTTAAAATTCCGTAGCTTAAAGTACCAGGACAAGATGAAAATAATATATTTCAGTATTCAGACCTGACTTACAGAATTCCAACTTGTCATTGTTAAAATGTTAGGATACCAGCTGATACTTTAATAGGTTTAAAGAATGATACTTAAACTTTGCTCAGTGTTGTAACAACTACACTGCATCAGTACATATATAATGCCTCCTATTTTTCTGTCTAGAAATGTATTGAAAAGATAAAACATAAATTATTTCTTTATACTATCCTGAGCAGATTAACCTGATTTATTGCGAAATTATAATGCCTTTAGCAAACTCGTTCACAATTTCTGGTAGTAATTTACCTTCATTTTACCCTCTGGAGTGGAACCACTTTCTCCTCCAGTTTCTACACCGCAAAACCTAAAATTTTTTATATACACATCCGTCATCAAACTCTTGTAATGTGAATTAAGCACTACTGTTGACCTACAGTTCTCCAACCTCTGTTTATCCTCTTCTTACACACTAGCTTCACAATGTCTTCATACATACTTGCACATCTAAGATATCCATTATGAATAACTTCATCTAGTACCAGTAGTGATGCATGAAACTGCCCATCTTTCAAACAAATGGAGAAACCATACTCAGTACACTCAAACCCCAATGTATTGTGTATATTAACCATCTTTAAAATGTTTCTATTTCCTTCTGGCTAATTTCTTCTCACATAATATCTGTATAAAAACATTTTGCTTAACCTCTTGATCCTTAAATTTACCATGCACAAAGGGTTCTGTCTTCTCCAGTATTTCATTTCCTACCTTCCAAATCTTGCTCCCATATATACATATATATATATATATATATATACATATATATATATATATATATATATATATATATATATATATATATATATATATACATATACATATATACATATATATATATATATATATATATATATATATATATATATATATATATATATATATATATATATATATATATATATATATATATATATATATATATATATACATACATATAGATCATACCTCTCAACTGTACATATTTTTGCAGAATGTCCAGATTTTTGGCTAATATTTTTGGCTTGTTCCTCATACAATTTGTGTTTTCCTGGCAAATTACTGGGATTATCTGAGGTTAGAAGTCACTAAATAATGACATACATTTGAGTTTCAGACTTCAAATCCTTCAGAAAATTTATGCTAAAACAATTCCTATTACTCTAGAAACTTTCTAAGTTTATAAGAGCAGTATTTAAAATTTGTCCCTATTTTGGGGTCTTTGTCCCCCCCCATTTTGTCAGGCTTTGTCCAGATTTCTTGCACTAAGAGGTTGAGAGGTATGATATAGATATATATATATATATATATATATATATATACATACACATATACGTATATATATATATATATATATATATATATCTATATATATATATATATATAGATATATATATATATATATATATATATACATATACATATACATAGATATATATATATATTATTTTATTTGCTTTTTCTTACATTTGTCAACAAAGGAAAATAAATTTCCTTTACTGCTAAACATCTGAAACATTTTTATAGTACTTTCTTGATTTTACATGAGCTTTTTCAAATAACTCCCACTCTCTTAAAAATCTGATCTTATGCCACCATCTCTACTGCCTTGCATACCCATATATCATTTCATTGCATTTCCTGTTATCCGTAAGACTTTTTAACCCACTGTTAGTCATTTATTTCATATTAGCTTTGTTTTCCTTCAAACTTATTCAATATTCCATCCCAAAACAATGTGCAAAATACAAGTCCAAGTGATTTCTTCGCATCTCCCTATCATTAATTCATGCTTTGATTTAAATATCCCTGACCTATATGTAACAATTTCTTTTGTCCTATTTCCATGTAGTCTGAAAAGAAACATCATTAAACTTCCATGTCTGACTCTGCTCTATGTACTTATTAAAAATAAAATCAATCCATCGACCTTGACCACTACATGTTTTTACTTTCCTACTATGCTTCTAATGGCAATCTGTACATTTCTTTGTAATATAGTGTTGCTGTAATCCACCTGTTAATTAACTTTTACATTCTATGACATGCTGTTAAATTGTGAATTCCTCTTGAGGGACACACCTTGCTTCTTGTAAAATCTGCTTTTTATTTAACTGTTGATTGGGATGTTTTGTCTTCTGCTCATTTGGAGCTTTTTCCCCTGTTACACTGTAAAACCCTTAATATGTATTCATGTTTTTGTTTGTATGTTTTGAGCTTTTCTCTCCGGGCCTCCGCTGAAAATGGATATGTATCCAGTTGGACTATCCCGGTCAACAAATGTAAAATAAAAATAAATAAATGACATATCAGTTCTCCCTGCAATAGTATCTCCTTCACTAAAACCACATTTTTTCTCATATACTTCTTCCCAACTGGAATGTCACAGTAAAAACTACCAACCCACAATGTCATACTCTGAGTTAACAGAGACAATTTGCTTGAAAAGCATCTTACCATACTTCTTCCAACTTACATTGTTTTAAGTTTCATATCAGACTACATAATCTAATTCAGACAAAGGCAAAATAAAGTATATTTGAAAGAGGAACCATCTTGTCAGGCAGTTAGTAACAGCCACGATCCCATAAACTGCTGTCATTAAAAAGGATATGTCCCAAATTGGCAAGTTTCATATAAATTCAGCATGACACATTTATCAGTACCCAGTGAATCTGTCTTGGGTTGTACTACAGATTTTAGCTTATCCCATTTGCCTGCTGTTACTAAGGTTTATGCAAATAAGCAACGAGTTTACAGCGTTCCTTAATGCCTTATTTGTGTAGCTTGCTGTACTGAGAGATTTTGCATTGGTTTTATGTTCTCATTTGCATTTCCTACTCTTGAATGATGACTAAGGGAAAACTAGGTTCTTTTTTTCTTACAAATTCAACTACCCATTGATGGTGTTCACTATAGTCTTCATTTTTTTTTGCGATCAGCAGATGTGGAGATAGGTACTACCCAAACATATTAGTTACATCCGTTTTGTTTTAATTCACAGCCTCTTGGTTCCTACTGCTTCATGTTTATGTTTAAGTTACACCTACTGTTAGTATTATTGTTTGTTGGACTTGTGTGGTCTTGACCTCTACCATTGCATAAACACACATACACCCCCCCATTATCTCTGCTGAAAGTCTAACCCACATACCTACCAGCTCAATGTATAAACACACTGTCTTGTTATACGTTATCCCTACACTTCCTTTGGACTTTGTGTTATGCCCTTTTTCCATAAGGATTTGCTTCTCCAGAAAGTGTTTGTTCTTGTACATCATTTATACTTTACAGGTGGTCCCCTCTCTTGTCTTTTCTTCCCTCTTAGACACTCATTCTGAAGTCAGTCTGGCCCTCCTTAGAAGGATCTCGCAGTCCCTGTACCATCACTGCTGTCTATCCTTGAAATGTTGATGCAGCCTGCAGAGCTGGAGACACTTCTGAAAAGAATCTCACTAATTACCTCTTGAAGAGCATCACCATCTTCTCTTCTCTTCTGTTCTTCTAACAACTCCTTTGGGGTGTCCCAGTGTCCTCCCAGCATCCTAGTAGCTCTCCCAACAGCTGTACAAATTTAGATTGCCCTTAGGTCCTTTCCACAATTACTACCAAGTGACTTTCTCACTTTTTTCAAATCGTCCCTGCATTATTGTACCCCATGTATAATGTACAACTGTCTCCACTGAATCTCATTTCCCACACCCTGGACGGTACTCCAGTTTGCTCAAGTCTCTTGTCATTACCATGTCTCCCAGGCTATAGACAGTACTACAAATATTAATATCATATATAAAGATGGGCACTGCACCTTCTGGACACTTAGCATGTTAGTACAGAGAATTAAGGCTATGAGCTATTAATGAGATATTTCTTGAAATCTAGACTTTAATTCCCTCAGCCTCTTTTCACCTACTGTGTTAGTCTGACCATGTCACTTAACCAGGCAGTGCTCTAGGGTAACTGTGAAACTGGTATGGGCTCCTCAATGGTCTCCTATATCATATGTATAGTAACTATTTATGTTACTATGTCTGGCAAGGACAATGAAGACTAGCCAGAAAATCAGTGCCAGTAGCACTCTCTGGTCACACTCTTGTCTGCGCTCTTCTTATTGGCACCCAAACCAGTTTGCCAGTCTGATGTCTGATTCCTCCAGCTTGCAGAACCAGTGAGTGCATCAAGTTTTTATTTAGATCAGTTATAAATGGCAGAAGTTATTTCTGTAGGGCAGGTTGAATGTGGAATGCTTACATCCCATAACAGTATCTGGCCTGAAGGACAAAAACTCTGTTTTCAGTGGGAGCCAGACAGGTAATCAACTGAGGTTTGACCAAATGACCATAGCATAAAACCATTTTGCTAAAGCCCACTTTCAGAGAACATGGAGTAAGTACTTTTCCTGACTATTGTGTGACTGTGGAGTATATATATATATATATATATATATATATATATATATATATATATATATATATATATATATATATATATATATAATTCAGAGGATTATGGGAGGTTCCTGCATAAAAAAAAAGCTTACATGGATGTTCTTCAAAAATGGCTATAAGTGAAACTGCTTTGCAGTATTTGTGTTCAGACAACCACAAAATATGCATCATCAGGAGCACCCCTCAAAGATCTGCATTCTCATTACGTGTAAGAGTATCTGAAGTTACCATTTTCCTTTGAAATATAAGTTTAAGTTCCTTACCTAGATGCAGTTTAGAGTCTTTTTATTATAACAAACATGAAAAAATGCATGTCTACAGTCTTGCACACTTTGATATAGTTATACCATCAAAACCTCAAACTTATTCAGTGTTAAAACATTGAGGAAAATCTAGTCTTTCATTTTTGTGGAGGGTAGCCTGCCCAGAAATAAAGGAGGCATTTGGAGTTTCTGTACTACTGGACAGTGATCTACGATTTGCCAGTGCTACACCTGTGAAACTTATGACAGTACTGGAAATAAAGGCTATGAGCTCTTAAAAGCTGCTTCCTATACCCAGGGTTTGATTACCTTGTTTCCATTAGGCTACTCAGACTCAAACAAGTCATTTAACCAGACAATGATCCTCGGATGAATCTGAAAAGGTCCATCTACATTAGTGCTCTAGCCTAGTTAATTAAAAAAATATAAATGTCACTTATTTTCTATACGGTGGCCAACTGTTGGTGGTCTGGAGGTTGTTGATACAAAGATGTCACACAAACACCCTTTCTAAATAAATAGAAGACTACCCTTGGCAACTGACCAGCTTTTCATTCTGAGGGTCACTCTGACAAAGACTTGAAAGAACTGCCAGCTCCTGACAAACAACAGCCCTACTAATGGCACTGATTCATCTGGTAAATACTAAGAACATGTATCTCCACTTACTGCATCTCAGTGTTACCTAGTCCCATGTTTTGGCTTCTGATCCATCCCATTCAGGAGTAAACGTATGTTATTCCTACACACTGAAGACCTTCTTGCTACCATAAATGAAAATTTTCACTGCTTACATATTTGTTTGTTTGCACATTTATCTAGCTTTGATTGACCAGGTTTCCAAACAGGCAAGAGAAGACAAACTCTGTAGCATAAGAAATTGTAAGGTACATATGAAAAATGCTAAGCTAACACAATAAATAAACATATTACAAGCAAATTAAATAGTTTCCTTAAGACAATACTATAGAAATCTAACATCGACGCCATAGCCAAACTCACTACTACTTTTCCCCACACTAATACTAGCTCTTCTTCACTATCACATCCCTCTCTGGAAACCAAACCCAACTCTTCTACCTTTTTTTTTTCTCCCCCATTCCAATCTCCACCATAACTAAACTTCTCCTCAAACTGAAACCTGGCTCATGTGCCTCTGACAACTTATCCCCAAAATATCTGCAGATGTCAGCAAGATCCATTGCCTTTCCCATCAGCATACTTCCCAATAGGTCTCCCCAAGAGGCTTATGTTCCTACAATATGGAAAAAAGCATTTATTCTCCCACTCCATAATGGAGGTAACAATACAGCAGTATCTAACTTCAGACCCATTGCTATTCTCTCTCCTCTCTCCAAAATTCTGGAGAAATGCATTCATCACCAACGTCTAGACTATCTACTACTAGATAAAATCCTCTCCCCAACTCAGCACGGGTTTAGGCCTGACCACAGCACTACTACCACCCTTACTTCCTTTATGGGCACTGTCAATCAAGCTACAAATAATGGTGAATTTGTATCCTCTATCTTCCTTGACCTTTTAAAAGTATTTGATACAGTCTCCCACCCCCTGCTCCTCAGCAAACTCTCCACCCTCTGTATCACCCCATAACCCTAAACTGGGTCACAAGCCATCTAAAAAATAGACAACAATACACTAGATGGCTCAACTCTTTCGCTCCATTTCATAACTCCACTACATGGATACCCCAAGGCTCCATTTAAGGACATCTACTATTCAGTATATTTATAAATTACTTCCATACCAACCTTAAACATGGAACTGTTGTACAACGTGCAGACACTTCAACCATTATTTGCTCTGCTAAATTAACAACAGAACTCCTGCAGATGAGCCAGAATGGCTTTACCACCACTGAAAACTGGATGGCTAATAATCATCTAGCCCTAAACTCAAACAAAACTAAATTATTACTATTCACCCCAAGAAAAACCTCTCTGTCAACAAGACAGATTACATCATTCACTCCCAAACTAACTCTACCATACAGGTCATCTCCCACACCAAGTTGCTAGAAGTCACCCTCAATGAATACCTGACATTTGACCTCCACATCCATAATAGCATAAAAAAACTATAAGCAAGGCACCCTCTACCAACAAAAATACTATCTTAACTGCTCTACTAAATGAACTCTCGCCTTAACCTTTCTCTTACCTTCACTCCTCTATGGTGCTCCTCTCCTCACCAATATTCACTTCACCCTAAAAAAACAAGCTTGAATCATGTTACAACAAGGCAGCCAAGTTTGCACCCAACACAAAACACTCTTCCCATGATTGCATTACCTTAAAATCACTCAGCTGGCTAGAACTCCCACATCTGCTAACCTACCTGCAACTCATCACAGCTCACAAAATAATTTACAAACCTTCAGACTGCCCTGCCCTCTCTTCTGTCTTAACCCACTACCACCCATATAGACTACTTAGATCTGAAAATCAACTTCTTCTGCAAGTAGACGTACACAAACATCCCACTGGCAAATTGCTTTATTTTTTCTCTATTGCCAAGCATTGGAACATTCTCCCATTAGCTAACAGGACCACCAGTAGTATTTCTTCCTTAAAAAAAATCTCTGTGGCATCACCTCTCCACCCTATGGTTGTGTAATTGTCTCAGCTCTCACCCATCCATATCCTAACTATCTATATTCTAAGTTTGTTACTATTCAAATTTACATCCTTACCCCTGCAAACTTTCTTTTTCTCTAGTCAAAACAACTACTTTATCTTTGTTTCCTCTACCCACTCTCACACCTTCATCTATCCACACCTTTCTATCCAGCCTGCAGCCTATAACACAAGTACACCTTCAGTGTACTGCCAAGATATCATTTGCTTCAGTATACTACCATTAGAGTACAACAATTTAATCACTTAACTAGTTTGTGACTCTTAACCACTAAAAATTTGTACATATCAGGCATTTGTACACTTTTGACTTTTGTATATTACTGTCTGTTTTGTAATATTGCTTGTATATTCTAATTGTTTTATTTTATATTTTAATTATTGTTATATTGTGGAGCTTTTCTCCCCGGGCCTCCACTGAAAACAGGTTCTTTAGGCCCAGTGGACTTTCCCGGTAAACAAATGTCAATAAATAAATAAATAAATAATATTATGAAGAAAAAATAAAGAATAACAGACAAATCACACATATGTGCCAATTAAGCAGTGTTTAACATTTTACTACTATTAAAAATGATACAGTCCAGTTTATACAACCTCCAAAAATGTATATTGTATTCACATAAACCTGGATTTCATGCTAGTCCATGCATCAGAAGTGATGTTTAAAATCAGTTCTCTGTAGTACTTAAACAGGGTTTCATATTGGTGCTATAGTTGTAACTCAATGCTTTTTCTCCTATAGATATTACCCTTATTTATTTAAAACTTATGTGTCTTTTTTTCTAGGTAAATAGTTTTTGAGTGTGGGTGCATTTTTGGTAGGGCATTCATGTTTTTCAAATTCTTTACATGCAAATGTTATACCTTCTATAACTGCTTTAGTCCATTTCACTAGTTTATGCTGAAAGACTGAATTCTTATTTTTTTTCTGCTACAAGTGACTAACACAGATCCTGGATAAGGTGAATCAGATACACAATATTTGCCTTTCTAAAAACGTCTAATACTTCAAATATATGGGGGTTGTGTTTAAGGGAGATATTTTCTTGTGTTAAAAGTTATTTAAATGAAATAAACACCTACAATTATAACTATATATTATATATGAACAGATATGTATGCACCTACAAATTGTAAAGCAAGGCAGACTACATGAAAAAGTTACTTGTCAATTACGCTTCCATTATCTGCACAGGTTACATCAATACTACATGTTACATTCATCTGTAAATCAATAGTTTTTGACCCCAAGTACTGTGTTTTCATTTATTTATGGCTGCTTCTAAAAACCTGTATAAAATCATGGCCAAGATGTTATCTACAAGGAAAATATTTGGAAAGGAATATTTGCTGCATGGTTACTTCACATGAAATATTATCGGTCCAAATTTGAAGATGACAGTTACTCATGCACTATTCATGGCAATAAGAAATGTATGTTAGTTTTTATTTATTTTTTATTGTTGTTTTTACTTTTCTTACAAATAAGTAAGTTATGGGTGTTCACATAATCTTGAATCTGTGTGTTTTGTTCATGCTGCAGGAACTGTCTGGATTTGTGCAAAAGCATTAGGGCTGATCAACATGAAAAACTGCCTCGGGCTGTTTACCCCTCCTCATTATACTTCATCCTGCCTCTTCAGGGGTAATAATAATGAAAGAGAATGAATACAAAAAGAAACAAAGACGAAGGAGATATGATGGTGGGGTGCTTCTGTTGCCCTAGTCACAGATTAAGAGTTATGGTGAATATTCATAACTTTCATACCTGAATTCATTGAAGTTCATCTACATTATCTATCAAGACAGACTTCCTAGTACAGGAGCTACCCTGAGGAACCATATCATTAGACGGAAGAGAAAGACCTACACCTACAGGCCACAGCCAGTATGTAACACTTGGCAAAGGTGTTCAGGGAAGATCAAGCAGCTGCTACAGAAATACCATCCAAAGAACAAAGAAAGTAAATGCAGAAACAGTCCTGGTAGAATGTACTTTAGGAAAACCTTGTAGAGTCTTTTGATATTTATCATAAGAAAGTGTAATAAAAGCCTTAGAAAAACCTTGTTGGTGAATTTTTTACCCTCATGTCTTTTTGTGAAAGAAAAAAAAAATAGATGGCCATCTCTGGCTGTGGGTTTTACTTGTTCTATAGAGCACCTCTGCTATTGGTTGACATCCACACAGTGAAAAAGGTTCTCTCTCCTTGATTGGACTGCTGTAAGGGGAATGGTGGTTATGAACAGCCTTGTTCTAATTTAACTTTGTAGTAACCTTAGGCATGAATAAAGGACTAAATCATAATGAAACCCTTTCCTTGTAAAAGGTAAGCAAGATGGCTGTAACTCTGGAATTTACCTGCCAGAAGTATTGGCCACCAAAAGATTTTCCAAGACAAAATATCAATTCTTTCTAGACAGCCAACTCAAAATGGGTAAGGAAGAGATTCTCTAACATGAAATAAATATCTAAAGGATAAATGAACCACTAATACAGACCTAAGGAGAAAAGTTCCCCTAAAAGTGCTTTAAACACTAAGGCCAACAACTTGAAGTCTTGACCTACATGAAAAATTAAAAACAGTTGCCACATAGGTCCTTATGGAGAGGCCAGAATCAGAGATCTCCAAAAGATAACACAAGAGTACACAGGCAGGGGCTACAAAAGGAATTGATTGATAAGCTGCAGACAATGGAATAAACCTTCCATTTGTTCCTACATCAGCTGAGAAAAGGAACACAATAAGAAAATACAATGGAAATCAACGATTAGGCAACATGGACCAGACACGCCATTAGTCTGAAAATACAGACAGCTAGCAAGACCTTCCAGAAAGGTGTATAAAAATGCAGTTGTGGCTACCATGAGCAAATGTTAGGTGTGTGGAGTAAAAATAAATCAGCAACAGTAAACAACTACCAGACTCATTATAGCTTTTGATTTTTTAGACTTGATAATAAACTTCCAGAATAGACGGAACAATAGAAACACATACAGCAAGCTCCTGTGCCAAGGTTCCACCAAGGCTTTCTAAGCCTTGCCATTTGGAGGCAAAAATCAGGAAAAAATGAGAAATTTGGCATTGTTGGGAAGGCATGACAGTCACAAAACTATTGGCTCTACTTTTAGAAAATCCTTTTTGCAATGGAGGAACTCAATGACTATGCATGAGGCATAAGGACATACCAGCTAAGCTTATCAGCTAATGAGTTGTCTTACCGTGGAATGCAGATGACATGGAGAAAACAGTTGTTCTTGCAGGTTCACTCTTAAACTCTCATGGCTTCCCTGCACAAGAGATAAATATGTTTCCCCTTACCTGTTGATATAGCATAATGATTGTCATATTTTGTGAATGAATACAAGCATAGTCATATTGGGTATATGTCCACAAGACCTGTGAGGATAGAATTATTCTCATCTCCAAAGCAATGATATGCAAGGTGAACTTGCTACTAGACTACAGGCCTTAACCTGCATGGCCTACGCAGTGACACTTCAGCCTTTAGGAAATAATTATCCTGGGCCACTGTACTTTTAATGCATCTAGAGCAAGATCTACATGTGGTATCTGGCATGAGGCACTATTACAAATGAAGCTGTCATCAAACATAATGCCTTGAGAAACACAGCAGATGATAAAGAGGAAGGTAAAAGAAGAGTGTGGACTGATGACAGGATGTTCCAAACTTTCTCTAAGGGTAAAACTTCCCAAAATGCCAACTATATAGGGAACCACCTAAGAAAGTCCAGAGTAAAGAAAGAGTGAGATGGGCCTCTGCATAGTTCACAGTGTTCTCCAAGTAGTTAAAGATGTGGAGTATAGACTCCTTGTACTCAAACTGTTCCTGGTGCCAGCTGCTAGGAGCCATCCATTTAAATATGGAAATAGTTTGGTGCCTGACTACTGTATGCAATTTGTAAACACCTTTGGAGTAGTTAATTTTAAGTGTGAAGGGAATACTGTGAAGCTGGAAGTGACAGGCTCCTGCCAGGAAGCTCAGGAACTTTATTTTGCTTTACTTCTTGAAAGCCCACACAGCACATACAGTCTTCTTCTGGACAGACATGGGTGGAGTGATTGAAAGGTAACCAAGCAGAAAGAATCTTTCAGAATGTATGTTTTGAGGTTGCTCAAGTCTGGAATGGGTCTGTGGTTCCTTGTCTTTTTGGAACTAAAAACAATCTTGGGTCTGTGGACCCTTGTCTTTTTTGTAACTAAAAACAATCTTGGGTCTGTGGTTCCTTGACATTTTTGGAACTAAAAACAATATTGGGTCTGTGGTCCCTTGTCTTTTTTGGAACTAAAAACAATTGTGGGTCTGTGGTTCCATGTCTTTTTTGGAACTAAACAATCTTGGGTATGTGGTCCCTTATCTTTTTTGGAACTAAAAACAATCTTGGGTCTGTGGTCCCTTGTCTTTTTTGGAACTAAAAACATTCTTGGGTCTGTGGTCCCTTGTCTTTTTTGGAACTAAACAATATTGGGTCTGTGGTTCTTTGTCTTTTTTGGAACTAAAAACAATTGTGGGTCTGTGGTTCCTTGTCTTTTTTAGAACTAAAAACAATCTTGGGTCTGTGGTTGCTTGTCTTTTTTGGAACTAAAAACAATCTTGGGTCTGCGGTCCCTTGTCTGGGTCTGTGGTCCCTTGTCTTTTTTGGAACTAAAAACAATCTTGGGTCTGTGGTCCCTTGTCTTTTTTGGAACTAAAAACAATCTTGGGTCTGTGGTCCCTTGTCTTTTTTGGAACTAAAAACAATCTTGGGTCTGGTCCTCCCTTTTTTTTTTGGAACTAAACATGGTCTGTGGTGGTCCCTTGTCTTTTTTTTAAAACAATTGTGGGTCTGTGGTTCCTTGTCTTTTTTAGAACTAAAAACAATCTTGGGTCTGTGGTTGCTTGTCTTTTTTGGAACTAAAAACAATCTTGGGTCTGCGGTCCCTTGTCTTTTTTGGAACTAAAAACAATCTTGGGTCTGTGGTCCCTTGTCTTTTTTGGAACTAAAAACAATCTTGGGTCTGTGGTCCCTTGTCTTTTTTGGAACTAAAAACAATCTTGGATCTGTGGTTCCTTGTCTTTTTTGGAACTAAAAACAATCTTGGGTATGTGGTCCCTTATCTTTTTTGGAACTAAAAGCAATCTTGGGTATGTGGTCCCTTGTCTTTTTTGGAACTAAAAACAATCTTGGGTCTGTGGTTCCTTCTCTTTTTTTGGAACTAAAAACAATCTTGGGTATGTGGTCCCTTATCTTTTTTGGAACTGGGTATGTGGTCCCTTATCTTTTTTGGAACTAAAAACAATCTTGGGTCTGTGGTCCCTTGTCTTTTTCGGAACTAAAAACAATCTTGGGTATGTGGTCCCTTGTCTTTTTTGGAACTAAACAATCTTGGGTATGTGGTCCCTTATCTTTTTTGGAACTAAAAACAATCTTGGGTCTGTGGTCCCTTGTCTTTTTTGGAACTAAAAACAATCTTGGGTCTATGGTTCCTTGTCTTTTTTGGAACTAAACAATCTTGGGTATGTGGTCCCTTATCTTTTTTGGAACTAAAACAATCTTGGGTCTGTGGTTCCTTGTCTTTTTGGAACTAAAAACAATCTGGAATAGTATAAACCTACTGGATTGTTTTGAGATCTTTGATACTGCCTTCCTTACCTAGGTTCTCTGGCGAGGGAGAAACATCTGGCAAAGGCAGCAGAGGGATATAAGAAAAGGAAGAGAATACTAGAAGGCAGCAGAGGGATATAAGAAAAGGAAGAGAATACTAGAAGGCAGCAGAGGGATATAAGAAAAGGAAGAGAATACTAGAAGGTGGCAGAGGGATATAAGAAAAGAAAGAGAATACTAGAAGGCAGCAGAGGGATATAAGAAAAGGAAGAGAATACTAGAAGGCAGCAGAGGGATATAAGAAAAGGAAGAGAATACTAGAAGGCAGCAGAGGGATATAAGAAAAGGAAGAGAATACTAGAAGGCGGCAGAGGGATATAAGAAAAGGAAGAGAATACTAGAAGGCAGCAGAGGGATATAAGAAAAGGAAGAGAATACTAGAAGGCAGCAGAGGGATATAAGAAAAGGAAGAGAATACTAGAAGGCAACAGAGGGATATAAGAAAAGGAAGAGAATACTAGAAGGCAGCAGAGGGATATAAGAAAAGGAAGAGAATACTAGAAGGCGGCAGAGGGATATAAGAAAAGGAAGAGAATACTAGAAGGCAGCAGAGGGATATAAGAAAAGGAAGAGAATATTACTTGACAGTTATTAGTTGTGACTCTTCTTATGCACACTTCTGTGATAATTACAAACCACTCTAAGGTGTAGAGTACCTCACTCTCAAATCTTCCCATCTGGGGATTTTGAGGATTGAAAGTACAATAGCTGCAGACTGCCAGTTACCTTGGCCTTTTGCTCACTGTCCCTGTCAGATTCCAGAGACAGGGATGGTACCTAGAATTCAGAAGAATCCTTTTGTTGAGGCTACAACTGTCAATAGGATCAAGAATTTGTTGTCTGATCTGCATCCTTTTCTGCGTGTATTGTGAAGAGTGAAATATAAGGGTGTGGTCATTTTTCTTCATATATTTTAAGGATCCATTAGTCTCAGGTCCGAATGACAAGGAATCCCAAAATGGATGATATGTAAAGGATGCCTTACTGTCCTAGACAAACGGGCTAGGCTAGAAGTGATAGAGAATAGTAATGCCTGCAGTTCTGGCAGTCCTGTCCATTGCATTGTGTACCATGGTGACCATTATATTGCAAGCAGTAGTAGCCATAGATATCGATTTCTTAAAGGTCTATGGACTGTTTGGTATCCCATCCATCCACAGAATACTACATTTCTTCCAAGAAATCTCTCAGAAAATCCGGTATGTAGGTTAAATGCCTCAATGCACGCAAGGTAATATGGAGGTTGTGAACATAAAAGAAATCACTCACCAAAACATGACAAACATCTAAAATCCTTCTAAATTCAGCAAGGCAGCCTGAGGATATTTGATACACCTTCAGTCTTTTGCAGCAGGACAGAACCAGACAGGCATGAAGAAACAACACAGATGAGGAGGGGTTAGGAGTCTGGGAAAAATCTTACTAGAAAAAGATATTTCCTCCACTGCAGCCGACACAGAATAAGAGAACAGTCATACATTTCCCCCAGTCTTCTACACAAACAGACTCACACAAACGCACACAAAAGACCACTTACGTTGCATCAAGTTCTTCAAAACATTGAATTTCACCTTAAAGAAACAACAGACTACTTAGACATGAAAACAAACACATAAAAATACGTATATGTGACTATCTCTTCACTTAACATTCTCAAGTTTTACATATCACAGTGGGCAGAAGTGTACTGTTTACAAGAAACAAAAGCAAAGAAGATTCCATGGATAGAAACTGGTGAGGATCATTTTAAGTGGAATAGAAACAAAGTTATTATACCATGACCCCCCAAAACGTGCACGCTGATTGGCCAGCGTGCACATTGTAAATCGAGTTATACTAATGGAAAAGGTCCGTCGCCCAGACTTTTTCCATTAGTATAACTAAAACACTGTCTGCTATGTTAAATGTGTTTAACATGGCGAGACAACTTTAAATAAGCAACGGAGATCTCCGTTGCTTATTTTAAACTGTCTCGCTATGCTAAATCCATTTAACATAGCCAGGTTCAAAAAGTAACGGAGAAAGCAAGATCTCCGTTGCTTTTTACTGTTAAGCTATGTTAAATGGGTTTTAACATAGCGAGACAATTTAAAATAAGCGGACATCTCCGTTGCTTATTTTAAAACTGTCTCGCTATGTTAAACCCATTTAACATAGCGAAAATAGTAAAAAAGCGGAGATCTTGCTTTCTCCATTGCTGCCCACAGCTCTGATGTACTACGCCGCACAGTACATCAGAACTGCCGATGCCAGATCTCGGAAGGGCAGTAAACAGGCATTATACTATGCCATTATTTAAGAAAAGTAATAGTTTCTTTTCTTAAATAATGTCATATAATAGCAATAACCACTTCTGGGTGTGGGTAATGCTGTATTACCCACGGTTGGCTTTGTTTGGTCCTCGGGCCGCCGCCCTGACCAAACCAACGCCAACGGGTAAATCAACATTTTACCCACACCAATGGTTATTCTCTATCTGTTAAACGTAGCACTTGCTCCTACAGTACTTATTACCTTGATGCACTCTTGTCATAGATAGTACCCCAAAAGGCAACCCCCATTTCTCGGTCACCCGTCCCTGGAATCTTTTTAAAGTTTTTTTTGTCTATTCCTTCTAGCATGTCGAGGATCAGTTGCTAGTGTCCTCTCCTGCTCAGCTGGTGAACCTGGGAATATTGAGGCAATGTTACAATTGCCTCATGTACCTGAACAACCCTCTCCTCCTCCCACAAAACACAAATACATGCGAGAGATGCAACTATACGGCCAAACTGGAGGCTGAGCTCTCTCAACATAGGACTGGCAAGACCAGTCAGGAGGAGAAGGTTACCACACACACTATAGACCCAGTCTCACATATTACCATTACAACCTCAAATCATACACATAAACACACAAAGACATACTCGGAGGCTCTGATCAAAATCTACCAAAACAGCAGAGGCCACCAAAGCAGACCCCCAAACAACCACCACCTCAGAACACAACACCTGCAACACATAGACCTCACAGTCAGAGTGTCAAACAGTCACAGCCCTTAAGGCCAAACACAATGCCAGACACACTAGTCATTGGTGACTCCATAGTCAGACACACTGGCGTCCCGCTCACCAGACTGAGTAAGGAGAAGGTCACAGTAAGCTGCCTGTCGCTAGAATCCGCCACATAGCAAGCACTCAGGTCTCTCAACAGCAGGTACAAATATGACTCAGTCATTGTCCACGCTGGTGTAAGCGACCTGAGGCGTACCTCCTTGGACTACATGAAAAGAGACATTGAGGAGCTCTGTGATTATGTAGCCCAGACAGGTATGACCCTGACCTTGAGCAGTATCCTACCTTCACCAAGAATGATGCCACAATACAGAGATAAGATGATCAGCTTTAACAATTGGCTTAAACACTGGTGTCATTCAAAGGGGATCAGTGTCTGTCTGCCTGGGATGACATGCTGGACAAGCCATGCTGCCATGAGGGACAGCTTGCACCTGTCACCCTGGGATTCCGGATATTGGCAAAGGCTCTTGCCACCCCATAGTGCCTTTTTAGGCAAGGCTCAAATTCTAAACCTACCACCCTAGAACACAAAAAGGAAAAAACTAAGGGTAATGCTGCTCAATGCCAGAAGTCTAAATCTCAAAATGCACGCACTCGAGGCCCTTCTCAGTATGGAGAACATCGATGTCTGTGCTGTGACAGAAACCTGGTTCAAGGCTCCTGAGAGCACCCCAGCTATCAGGTTTTACCTCATATCATGCGTTCGGCCACAAAATCTGGACAATACCAAGAAGGGGTATCCATATTCATCAAGGACACCCACACCTCAAGACTGGTATGCATCGGAGACCATCCAGGTGCAATTAACCATAGGCAAGACTGCTCTGCAAATTGTAGCATGTTACAGGCCACCCTCACAAACTCAGGAACCTCACATGGCCTTCCTGAAAACACTAGAGGGATAAATGTATCACCAAACACCATCATACTAGGTGATTTCAATTACCCTAATATAGACTGGGAACACTACTCAAGCCCAAACACCCTAGCCCAAAAAGTCCTGGAATTCATAAACTCAAATGCCATGGAACAACTAGTCACCATCCCCACAAGAGGAGATAACATACTTGATCTCATCATCACGAACATGGGAGCACAATGTTCAACACGTGTACCCTCACTGGTGAGATCAGACCACAAACTAATCTCGCTGGAGGTCCTCATCCCACCCCACCTGAAATAAAAAGACCACAGTAAAGAACTTCTCAAAAGCCGACTTCACTTCTAAAGACTAGTGTGGTCTCCTTTAAGGCCCTGCCGGCGGAAAACAGTACTCAAGCCGCTGAATCACTTACAAATGCCTTCTACCAGCACCTGCAGGACTGCATGGATAAGGCAATCCCAAGCAAAACAAAGACTCTTTGTACCAAAGGCAAGCGTCCAGTCTGGTGGACCCCAGCCATAAACAAACTCTACAACAAAAGGAGGAAGCTACTACAAGATAGAGCAAAATCCTTAAAAGGTAAGACACCCTTGATCACTATAAGTAAAAAACTAAGAGCTCTCATAAAATCATCCAAAGCAAATTTCGAGAGAAAAATAGCTAAAGACTCAAAAGACAATCATAAGGCCTTCTTTAGCTATGTTAGAAACCTGGGAGGAAACTCCCAGATATGCTCAGAGCTAGTTCAAAATGATGTGAAGATTACTGATCCTACAGACATTGCCAACATACTGGCTGACAGGTTCAGTGCAAACTTCTCCCCTCCCCAAAAAGGAGATATCTATACCAAACGATTGCAGCCCCAAACATCTCCAGCGCCCAAGTGAGAACTGCTCTCTCCAAAGCAAAAACACAGCATCCATGGGACCTGATGGTGTCCCGGCTGTGTGCTCCATGAACTCAATGAGGAATTAAACCCACAGCTAGGACAGCTGTTTAATCAAAGTCTTACCTCTGGATGGAGTGGCGCACTGCAAATGTGGTACCACTTCACAAAGCGGTGCCTCCACCGACCCTGGAAATTACCGCCCATTAGCTTGACAAGCCTTATCTGCAAAGCCATGGAGAGGATCATAATGGACCTCATAAACAAAGACATAGGGAATTTGCAGACTTTGGATCCAACCCAGTTTGGCTTTGTCAAAGGCAGATCATGCCTTTTAAACTTGGTTGACTTTTTGAAACAGTCACCAAAGCCATTGATGAGGAAAGGCAGTCCATACAGCCTACCTCGATCTGGCTAAGGCCTTGATACAATACCCCATTCGGGTATCATTGAAAAACTCATCAGCTTAAATGTCAACCCATACATCACAAGATGGGTTGCAAACTGGCTGAGTGACAGAACCCACAGGGTCAGAGCTGCTGGCGCCATGTCAGACTCAAAGCCTGTCACAAGTGGTGTCCCACAGGGCTCAGTCCTGGGCCCACTCTTGTTTGGCATCTACTTTTCAGTACAAGCAAACACAGGAGGGTTATGGCTGACAAAGTTTGCAGATGACTGCAAACTGGGCGCCATAGTAGAAAACACATCTGACACAGATATCCTTCAGAAGGGTCTCACAGAACCGGATAACTGGTGCCAGGGCCACGCCTAAAGTTAAATGCCAAAAATGCATAGTCATACCCTTCGAAAAACAAGGTTACCCCTAGCTACCAAATAGGTGGAAATCCACTGAGCACAGAAGAAGTTATCAGGGACCTGGGGACCCAGGTTGATAGTAGTCTGTCATTCGACACCCATGTAGCTAAAGTAGTTAGGAAGACCTTCTACATTGCCCACCTTATCATGAAGGATTCTCATCTAGATCAAGGGAGGTCATAGTCTCCCTTTACTCATCACTCATCAGACCAATGATTGAGTACAATGCCCCATTCGGAATGTATCTGACCCGACACTTGCAGCAGCTGGAGAGGCCACAAAAGTTCCTCACCAAAAGGATAAAGGGTCTCAAAAATCTGTCCTATGCTGCCCGACTGAAAGAACTCCAGCTCTATTCAGTAAACGCTTGCTCAGAGGTGACCTTTGCCTAACATACAAGGCCATGTCAAACCCAGATTTGATGAATATGCTTCACCTCAAAAAATCTAGATCCATCAGAGCCACAAGGACACGGCTATTAATAGGACGTGCTGGAGGGATAGATTCATCACCCAAAGACTCCCTATGCTGTGGAACAAAATCCTGGTACATGTGAGGCAGAGCACCTCGCTGGCCTTGTTCAAGAGAAATCTTGACCAATGGATGGGAGATCGCAGATATACCCCAGGGATTACCTCAGTGTCACTGCTCGACAGAGGCACAGCAAAATAATGGGTATAGTTCCCCATACTAAAGGGTGTGTGGCGAAGCCACAAAACGATGGGCTAGGCTTGTAAATGCCCTCGGGCAGATAGCCTAGTATGAACCTATGAACCTATGAACCTATGAACATACACTTCCCTGGTTATATATACTCTACATCAATGCAAGACTGTAGCCAGGCATACTGTTTGTACTCTGCAGAGCACATTTTTTTTTGAGCATAAGTGAAAAACATTGGGGGTTTATCAACCCATGTTATGTATATAGCTATCTAAATTAATGCCTCTAATGACATGTATATAGTTTGCTTACAGAATGGGCTGCACATAATAGTTTTTGACTGAGCAGCTGAAAATGTTACAGACCAAGTGCTGGGAGGGGGCAACAGGTTGAATTGGGTGGCTGTTTTTTAAATGCCAGGTTTGTTAAGAGGTAGCAAGAACCATTTATGAGAACAAAATGGAATTCACTGACTACATCCCTGCTCATTCCTCTCAACCTCTTAGCTCAAGAAATCTGGACAGATCCTAAAATAATAGTGGGACAAAGGCCCAGAAATAGGGACAGAAGTTAAATATTGCTCTTATAAACATAGAATGTTGCTAGAATAACAGGATTTGTGTTAGCATGCATTTTCTGAAATATATAAAGTCTGAAACTCCATTGTATGTTATTATTTAGTACATGGTAGCTTCGATCCCCAGAGATTTGCCCCCCAAAAAACTCAACAAATTACATAAGGAATTGATCAAAAATATGAAGCAAAAATCTGGACATTCTGTGAAAATCTGGGCAGTTGAGAGGTATTCCCCTGCTGGTTGTTTGCATGAACTTATAAGCTTCCTAGGGTTAACGGCCTTGAGAACTAGATCAGATTTTTTTAACTTTTATAATGATGTGAATAGTCTTATCCTATTTTGCCCAAAACCCCTGCATCCCCAAGTCCCAAACATGAGTCTGCAGGCATAGTCTCTAAGTCTAAGACATCTGCTGCTGTTATGGTTAAAATTTAAATTTCAGAAGCTGTCTGCCAGTTCAGTTACTTTACTACTGTCTGCAAAACTGATACAGTAAACTCTCAGTTAACTGGAACTGAAGCAACCGGCACTCTCAAGCAACTGGCAAAAAGATATTAAAGAAATACAGTACAATTTTCATGTGTTGCACTTTCTGTTTTCCCCTGGAGAAACATACCTTACATTTTTAGAGTTTTAGAGTTTTAAAAAGGAAGATAGGAATAAATTCCCTCTCTCCCCAACCTAAGAACAAATCAAACTAAACAAATAGCGTAGAGCACAGTATTAGTCAGGCTTATTTTTAATAGTAACTCTCAAGCAACCAGAAACTAGTTATCCTGCATCAGCCAATCCCCATGGGTGCTGGTTAACTGAGAGTTTACTGTGTCTTTTGATCCACTGAGTATGAGACTTGATTCCATAAGTCTGTAAGTGTTGTAAATGTTGTTTGCTTTTGAAAATTCTTAATAAATTAAATAACTGCCTCTACTAAAGGGCACATGCCCAGTTTGACATATCCGGTTAACAAATGTCAAAATAAAATAAATAAAATACTAGATATCCATTACTTCTTTGCAGGACCTCCTTCACCTTCAGCTTTAAACCAGTCATCTTCAAGGTCCAACAGGTAAGAAAAACGTTTCTAGTGTAACCACTTTCACAAAAAAATGACACTTTTATGATGAAACATCATATGTTTTACGTGACAGATATGATAAATCCAACTGCTATGGATTTTTTACCCACTGCTGATACCATTATCTAAGACTACTCTAAGGACCACTCCACTGTTTTATGTTTAAGAACACAGGACACTATGTGAAGTGTGGGATTTAGCTTTATATCTTCACTTTTATGCTCCCTAAAATCCTTCTCTTTCTGTGGCTTCTTTCTGCACAAACAGATACCTGCTGAGCACTTGCTCGTCAGATAGAGTGGCTGACTTTGTTTTTGGTATTTCAGATACTCTGCATTCCCATATTCATTCACAAAAGCAGTCATCTCCTTATTGAACTCCTATAGCTTCATAAGTTTTTTTTTTTAAGAAAAAAGCATCTGATACTTTTACATGATTGTGAACTGACCCATACATCTCAACTGTCCAGAATTTTGCAGAATGTCCTGATTTTTGCCTCTTATTTTGGTGTGGTCCTCATAAAATGTGTGGTTTTCTGACAAATCATTTAGGATTGAAGTTACTATATATAGGCGGGCATTTCAGTTTCAGACTTCATTTCCTTCAAAAATACATGCTAATGCAAAATGTGGCAGTCTATCTACTTTCTAAATTTATAAGAGACATATTTAAAATATGTCCTTGATTGTTGACCTTTGTCCCCTCCACCAATTATTTTTCGATTCATCCAGTATTCTTTTTCTAAAAGGTTGAGAGGTATGAGATGACCCTACATAAAAGACACACTCAGTACAAAAAAAAATGAGGCCTTCTTGCCTCCAACAACCACACTTATGATAGAATTGTGTGTGTGTGTGTGTGTGTGTGTGTGTGTGTGTGTGTGTGTGTGTGTGTGTGTGTGTAGGGGGGGGTAACATCAATGCTGAAAAACTAACAACAATAAATTGCTAATATTGGTAATCACAACATAAATGACATAAAAACCCATAGAAATATATTGGGGACTCAATAAATAAATGGCATAAAAATCCATAGAAATACATTGTGGACTTAATAAATCTCAGGGGGGAAAAAAGTGTTTTTTTTGTGATATTTATTTTTTTATTTAACATTTGTTGACCGGGAAAGTCTGACTAGTATTCACAGATCCTGTTTTCAGTGGAGGCCTGGAGAGAAATGCTCCAGAAGCATGTCTTTAGAGTGTGGGAGGAAACCAACGCGAACACAGGGAGAACATGCAAACTCCGTACAGAAGGCACCCCAGCCGAGAATCGAACCAGAGAACCTCTTGCTGTGAGGCGACAGCATTAACCGCTGCACCACTGATAAAAAAATAATCTGTAGTTTCAAACTAAGCAAGAATAAGTGAAAATGATAAGAACATGTTAGTTTTTATATGTACAGATGAAAATCATCAACATTAGGACCTATCCAATGCAAAAGTGATGTCCCACGTGCTACAGGGACGATGATACTTCTTGTAAATACAGACTTGTATCAGCCAAATGAAAGGAAAGGGTAAATCAAGTTTGTTTTGTTGTTGCAAAATCCTGGAAAAACTAATGAAACTGACTTTGGAAGTCTAGAGATGCCAGAAGCCTGCAGACAGCTTTCATAACTCAAACAAACTGCATAGAACAAACAGAAATTTTCACCAAGATTAAATTCTACACTGTGCGACACTGAGAAGCAAACTGTTACATAGAAGTAGGACATTCAGTGACCTCAAAAACAAGTGTTTGTGCACACGTGCGCATATACACACACACACACACACACACACACACACACACACACTCACACACATATATATATATATATATATATATTTGTGTGTGTGTGTGTGTCTGTGTGTATGTATAGATATATATATATATATATATATATACACACACACACACACACACACACACACACCACATGTGTGTGTTGTGTGTGTGTGTGTGTGTGTGTGTGTGTGTGTGTGTGTGTGTGTGTGTGTATATATATATATATGTGTGTGTGTGTGTGTGTGTGTGTGTATATACACATACATATATATATTATATATATATATATATATATATATATATATATATATATATACATAACATACATATACATACATACATATATATTATATATATATATATATATATATATATATATATAGAGAGAGAGAGAGAGAGAAAGTACAAACACATATGCCTGTGGAAGGTATATTGACGGTCAGTTTGTTGGGGATTTTGCAGAGGGGTTACTTTCTCTACAGGGATAGGTAAGAGCACTTTAGTGTGTACAGTAATTGTTTTCTGCCACTTACAATGCAAGAGGGAGATAATGAGTTCTTCCTCTATTAAACTAGTTGGAAAGTGAAAGGGGTGTCCTGCATAACTGGAGGTTCCCAGGAAGCAGGGGTTCTTCCAAAGAAGCACTACATTGCCCCTGTGGCAACAGCATCTCTTTGGAAAGTAGAAGGAAGATGGGATAAAAAGAGAAACATCCTCGAAAGGTGAAATACATTAAAATAGATCCAGATGTTCTGTAGCAGCTCAGTCACAGCAGCCCAGATGGCTAACTATCTGCGATGATACATGGGTGGTTAGAATAAACCATACCCAGATCACGGTTGGAAAATCGGACTGTGGTTGTGCCCCCGTGGCAGAATCAACGCGATAACAGACGGCCTTCTTCCATCCTTACAGCGGTGGTTCCGTATTTTACCAGAGGAGGCAGCAAGTCAATAAGCTTAACCGAGGAAAAACACAAATCTCGACCGGCTGCTGCAAGAGGATTGCAGTCCTGCAATTATGTGGCAGCACCCCCCCCCCCCCCCCCCCAACAGGGACGAGCTGTTAAGCTTTCCACACTCAGCAAACGGTACCCACTGAGCAGAATCACAATCTGCCTGTCACAATAAAGGCCTTGGGTGGCAGGTTGTACCGTTCCCTCTCCACACCGGCTGTTTTAGCTCCCCATATCATCTAGGGAAAGCAACCCCACTACTACCAGAAAACACCGTGAACTTAATATGATATAACATGTTCCACTTCCTACCTTCAGCCATGTAACACTTACGTTTATATTATTATGTCTGACACGTTATTTAATATTTCTAATAAACTGGGAGGGACAATCAGGTGCATTTCAGAGGCAATTAATCTGACAAAGATGGAGTGATATGGTACAAGAATTACTTTGCAGCATTCTTAAATGCATGGACTTAAAAAAGACGTGTGTGTATGTGTGCGGTTTGCGCGCACATAATACCACCACTGTACCACCTTTGTACACAGGTGTATATATTTACATCCATACCAGACCTGAAACAACAATTCTTGAGTACTTCACCATCTACTAATCGCAAAACAGCAGCATCAGTATAATCACGCAGTGAACACAAAGGTGCAAAATGCAATCAATATATAATTTAAAAATGAATGTTTCAAAGATTATTCACAAAGACAGCAAGAACCCCATCCCCGTGATCTATCTCTTTGTTCAGTGCTTGGACCATCATCTTCATCACCGTCATTACCCACTTGACCACCTCTCAAAATACACACACAATGCGGCCACTGCACACCTACATAATATAATAACAATGGGTAAAAATGGGTCGATAGATATTTTCTATATCGTCCCTGCCACACGGGCATGGGAACCTGAGAGATTACCTTTCTTACTGCTTCGTGCTTAAGCATACGTTATAGGTGTCCCTCACGGGGTTATTCTTACCTTGCTGAGACGATGACAGCGTCAGATTCCTCCCAGCCAAGCACTTTCTTCAGGCAGCGCCTGGTCAGCAGGAAAAGCCCTGGGAACCAGAGGCAGCCGGCAGCCACAACCTTCAGCATTCCTACAGAAGAGAGACAGACAGCGAGAAGACGAGATGCTAACGAAGGAAGGAAATAAGGCGAGGGTATAGCTGTCACCGGCTGTGTTTTTTTTTTAATTGTCTAACTGCTGTCACTGCTGCCTGCCCCTGTTACTTCCCTACGTCCCTTTCTCTCAAAAAGGAAATGACCCGATGCAGAATTCTCCAAAGCTGCCTGAAGCGGGTCATAGGCTCAGGTGAGAATGGATGTTGTGAGCCTGAATCTTTGTTACTGCCCGGTTCCCTGTTTTGGTTGTGACGAGGTTGCACATGGTAGGGCTGGATATTGCATACAGTGATGTCCGTCCCACCGGCCAGGATTTCTTCATAGAGAGAGAGAGACAGGCAGAAAGGGAGGGAGGGAGGGAATGTGTCAAGAGTCCCTGGCAGAAAGCCACTAACACCAACAGTGTACCACCAGCACCAGTCAGTGACTAGAGACTGTAGCCTTTAAAATGCATTCAGTTACATCCTGTACACAGGGTTCCTGATTTGTGCAAGCTGCCAGAATAGAAGACCCGAAACATTGTAGCTCTTTGGTCCATATCTTCCTCGGACATTGCCTGTGTCCGGCCGTCCAGTAAACTTTTTCTTTCATTTTGTAGTCATTGACATAAAATGCTTATCTACAAAAGTATAAAAAATAGCTAAGCTACAATGTTTCATAGAGCAGTGCAAGCATATTTCACATCATACCTCTCAACCTCTTAGAACAAAAAATTTGGACAAAGCCTAAAATGATGGGGGACAAATAGGGACAGATTTTCAATATTGCTCTTCAAACATAGAAAGTTGATAGAATAATAGGTTTTGCTTTAGCATGAATTTTCTGAAGGATGTAGAGTTGGTTGCCTACTACGTGTGTGTGTGTGTGTGTGTGTGTGTGTGTGTGTGTGTGTGTGTGTGCTTCTGAGATTTTAAGTAGGGCTGAAATAGGGAAAAAGAAAAATGGCATAAACACATCCAGGCATTTCACTGCATGAGAGGTGACTAAACCCTGTGTTTCATGTCAACACTGCAAGTTATCAGTCCTTATTAGCTATACCAGAAGTGCCATTCTTTTGTCAAAAATATTTTCACTGAGACTGGAAACTGTACCACTCCTACTATCTTTTCCATTCTATTTGCCACCTAAATCTCATCACTATCTTGCTCTCCAGAATCTCAGCTGGTTAGAATTTCCTAACCAACTCTACTATTCTCAAGTTCTCATAATCCATACCATCCTAAAAAGCCCTCCTCCTGCCCTAGCATATCGTCTCTTGTCTCCCTCTATAACCAACCTTGCCCCCTCAGAAGCTCAGACCAATACCTCTTACAGATTCATAAACAAAAAAAAAATCAATAGGACAAAACCTATATGGTTATCTTCCTGCTCTCTCATGGAAAAAGCTTCCCATAACCCTTAGAAATATCACCCATGCACAAGAGTTCAAGACAGCTCTCAGACATTGTCTACATAGCACCAAGAGATGTCACTGTAACCATCCCACCTAAAATTCCTACACTCCTGCTTTCCTACCCCTCCCTCTTTTCCTCCCTTACATTTACCCCCACCCTCACATTCCTCCATTATCTCCTTTCCCACTAACATCCAAACTATTATAACTCCCTGTGTATTTTAGCAACATTCTTCCATCCCCATCACCCCTCCAAATTCTGCCCCAGTACTATTATGCTCATCTTCCTTTTCTCTCCTCTTTCTCTCTTTTTTCTTAAACTAGTCAAACTAACTACACTAAGTCCCTCCTACTTGTCCATCAATAACTAGTTCCTTTGCATCTTTGCTTAGCTTGCTCTGACCAAATGCTCCTCAAAACCCACTTCTAATTTGAAATCTCATTTTCAATATCTCTTCTCATAATACAATTGTCCACTGACTAACCTCTGTTAATAAGCTTATTATTGTATCTGTATTCAGATTTGTTATTCTGTACTTTGAACATCTTGCCTGCACTATTTGTTCTTGAAAGTTTTTTTTTCTTGTATTATTTGCATGACTTTGGTGCCTTGGTCCCAACAGGTGTAATATTTGTATAGTGACATCATAGAGATTAGAGTATTTACTCTCTTCTTGCTGACCTTTCAGGAATTCATCCCAGAGGACCATCTGTTTGCTCATTCAGACAATATGGCAGCAGTCTGGTACATCAGTAAATAAATGGATTGGTACTGATTTCTGTCCTCTTAATATGGAAATCACAAGAGTCTGGGAGTGGGCCACCCAGAACAGCCACTTTCATTGGAGAGTCTATATCCCTGGGAAGGCCACTTATCTTTTGTACAAACTGAGCTACTGCTTTTTTAGGTTACCATGAATGATCTGTAAATATACCTGGTGCCAGACGAGTTTTCAAAAAATTAGAAAGCTCGGTATGTTCCCTAATTCCATTTCTCAGGGGTAATCTTGGGAATGCTAACAGGAGGCTTTGTCCCCATAAAGTCCTCAGTGCTGTCAATTCATTTTATCTGATAACGATGTTGATTCAGGAGGTGGTAGACCACAAAGCCAAACTCTTCATTAACTGTTTCATTTTGGTCCAGACACATTTGCCTTTTCATCTTTCATTCCTTTTTCTATCCTCCCCTTAGACTTTCTTGCCATGGGGAAAAAAAAATCCCTACACATTTTGCTGGTCCTGCTGCACATCACCTGGATCTGCATGTCCCAACAGCTTGGCTTATCCCCTTCCATTAACAACAAGATCTGTTAACTCATCAGACAGGATTTCTCCACCATCACCTATACTTGGAATCTTTGTACTCAGAAGACATGGGGGGCATTTAATAAAGCCTACATGAACTTATTTGCCATTTAGGCATAGTGGCACGGTGCTTACACAGAAGTAAGCAGATATGCAATCCAGTAAAGGGAGCTGAGGGGCATGCATGAGCATGTGAACAAGGAAGTGTCCATGGCATACAAATTACCTCATAAGCAGGTGGAATGCATGTAAATGAGGCAGGTAGAGTGATCCAGCAAGCTGGTGTCTATAATGTACATGGAAAAATTCCATGTACGGGATGTAAAAATGACACCAGGGGCTGTAGAAGTGTAGTTACAGTGGCAGAAATAGTGTAGAGGACACAGATATGTGCAAAAGTAACCACTGTGTGTCCAAAATCATATGGAAAATAATGTAAAATAATTCATTTTTTTAATACCCTGGTATGTTTGTGCTGCAAGCCGCAATGCGCAAACATGCCTTTATGGAAAAAATATAAAAATATTGCAAAAAACAGAATTTGTGAGTATGTAACAGTAATGCATTACAGGACCATGTGTGGAGTATGTGCAATTTAGGACTGCTGTGGTTTCTGACAAGGCAGGGCCTGAAAGTGTGTAGTTGCCAGGTACTGTGCACGGATCTGTATGCCATTGAGGTAGCGTTACTGAATAACACAAATGGGTATTTGTGTCCGCACATCCCATCCGTGTTGGGACATAACCATGCTGGTGTCCACAGAAGAAGTAGCTGACATCAAATGGGGGGGTGTCCGCAAACTGTTAAGCTCATTGGAGCTCAGCTGCGCCTGTTTGCAGGGTGCACTGCTCTGCTCAGCAGGGGGGGGGATGCCCGGACTGCTAAGCTTTGTTTACCTTAGGGGTGCGTTTCAGTGGGTTTGAGCATGTTTGCTTGCATGACCTTGTGTTGCTGACTACTAAGCCTTGTTTATCTGTGCAGGGTTTGCATGGCACATTGCAGTGCTCAACAACGAAGGCTGTCAAAAAAAAACTGTCTGACAAAGACAATGATATATTAATTATTGATGAGCCCTGTTTCAGTTAAATTAGGGCCATTAAACCCCTTAATGATGTAAGTGGCAGGTGGAATGCATCATAGCTTGCTAATGACACAGCCTACATCAACAGTAGAGCACTATAAAATATGCATACACCCTACAAATTGATTTTCCCCCATACTCTGCACCATTGGCGTACAGTCTTGGGAATTTTAACCTAGAGAATGATAGGGGCTGCTGCAGGTCTGCTACATATGTATGTGCTAAATGCTGAGGTCAATGCAGCTGCTGCTGATGCTGACCACAGGCCTAGACTAAGAAGGAGATGAGTGTTCAGGCCCAGGGGTAACCTACCAGGAGATACATGAACTGGAGATTGTAGAGTGCTATAGGGTGGACAGGGACATACTACAACAACTCAGTGAGCTCTGCTGATCTCAACTCAGACCCAGAGCCAACACAGGGGAACCCATCCCAGTGGAAATAAAGGTATATGTAGCCCTTGGGGTACTAGCTACAAGTAATTTCCAAAGACTAACTGGGGACATGATGGGGGTCTCACAGGCATCAGCATCCAAGGTACTCCACCAGTTCCTGGATGCCATGCTACCACATGCCAGTGAGCACATTTATCTTCCCCAAACCCCTGAGGAGAGGGCCAGCAGTATATGACTCTTCTACCATGTAGCACACTACCCTGAGGTACTGGGTGCCATAGATTGCACTCATGTGCACATCAAGGCACCACCCAGTGAACAGGATAGAATCTGTTAACCGCAAGGGGTACCACTCCATCAGCTGCCAGGTCATGTGCAATGCCCAGGGCATTATCATAAACTTGTGTGCTGGCAGCCCTGGTAGTTATCATGATTCCCATATCTGGCACCCATCATGGCTGTACCAGATGTTTGCTAGGGGGCACATCCCACATGGTCATTTACTTGGGATGCTGGCTACGCACTGGAACTGTGGATGATGACACCCATCAGAAATGCACACACACCCACTGAAGAATGTCATAATGTGTCAGTAGGTACAACAAGTCAGTGACCGCTGTACGGTATAGCACCGGGAAACCATAAATGTATGAGGAAAACAGCAGACATATGGGGCAAAATGCTGGACATTCTGCAAAAACATGTACAGGGAGTGGTATGCAGAAGTGGTGTTTTACCATATACCCCAGTCACATCATACCTCTTAACTTCTTACAGCAGGAAATATGGCCAAATAAAGTGAATAAAAGTGGGGCCAAGGTCCACAAATTGGGACGGTTTTAAATATGTGCTCCTACAAACGTAGAATGTTGATAGAATAACAGGTACTGCATTAGCATGACTCTCCTGATGTGCATGGAATATGAAACCCAAAATGTCTCTCATTATTTATTTACTTCAATCTTCACTGATTTGCCACTAATTTGCCAGAAAACCACAATGTTATGTGAAACTGGCCAATAATATGAGACAAAAATACAAAAATCTGGTCAGTCTGTGAAGGTCTGTACAGTTCTGAAGTTTGAGTCACATATTAATGTCAGCAAAGAGCCGGGGAATGCCTTGGACAATATCAGGGAACTGCAGTACTGTGGTAACAGGTGCAGCAGCCAATGGCCTGCAGCACACAGTAATCTAGGACTGGAGTACAGTTAGCTTTGGCCTGGAGTCACCGTGTATGTACTGAAAATCACACTGGGCATGCTCCTACACTTAGTTAACTTGAGCCCAAGTCTGTTGCCTCTACTGCCCAAAGACCTGCTATGTGGAAATATGACTGTACATATGTACAGCTATGTATACATATCTGTCTCTCACTATCCCCCTCATGCTTCAGTAGTGTCTCTATCAGTATGTGGCACAGCTATATATATATAAAATAACAAGATGTATATATATATATAGCCATATAAAGTACAATGATACATTGACTCCCCATATACTTCTACATAACACATATACATTACTTACACACACAACTACATTTAAGGAGACAACCCTGTTATACACATTTATATAGATATGGGCGAGAATGTACAAATGTTCCCACATACTCCTGAATGCTGGGGTTATCAGCACATACACATCACAACAGCTGTCAATGGCACCTGACCAAGGCCGCAACAGTACATAATCCACTCACCCACAGACTCCTGAGCCTGTGGGCTGACACCCTGCAGACAGACATTTATTAGAATTTATTTCTGCTAATAAGCAGAATTTATTTCTGCTACTTGTAATTTTGGAGGACTATCACTAGAGGTGACTGTTTCTATTAGTAATGGAAGAGGAGCCACCCCTAACAGCATGATTGGTTGAATACTGTTTTTAAAAGTTTTGTCTTGGTGGGAGTGAATAAAGGATCTGAAGAAGGTTTTACCAAAAGTGCTTATCCCACATTCTTTTTTGTTTGTTTTGTCTATCTCTATTGTTTTATTAAACCTGAGAGCTTTATTGCATCTATTATGGTATGTCTGCATTATTTTTAGTCTGCAGACAGACATAGGCACACAGGTGGCGTAATGTACAATGGGTGCAAAGCATTCCTTGGATAGGCCATATTGTCCCTGGCCACATGTCTGCCTATCAAATTGCAAACAACTACATAAGGCCATACTGGTAAGTCTACACACATAGCAGGGATATTACCAGGTATCCCACCCCTAGGACACCAGATACAATAACAGTACCAAGCAGTATCACTCTGCAGACCACACTTAGGGACACAGGTGGACAGTGGTCTCACCTTCAATAACCACATCGCCACAACAGTCAGGAAATCCTTCTATGTGGCACACCTCATCACTAAGGGCTTTTCATCCAGAAAAAAGGAGGTCATTATCCCACTGTACTCATCCCTCATTAGACCCATTATAGAATACAACGCCCCATTTGGTATGTACTTCTCAAGACATCTGCAACAACTGGAAAGACCACAGAAATACCTCACTAAAAGAATCACAGGTCTAAAGCAAATGCCCTATGCTGACCGCCTTAAAAACTCCAGCTATACTCTGTCACATAAACCTTAGGAAACCTTGTAAACTGCAATATCCCACTCGTTAAGCCTACGCTCGGGCTCTCTTCACTCCCTGCCCCCAATTCCCTCCCTCCCCCAGTACCTCTAAATTTATAGTACTATAGCCACTCCCCCACTTTCTAGATCCTATCTGCTTTCATCTGGGATAATTCCACCCACCCCTATTCTACTACCTACATTTAATAGCACCTATTAGCTTTCATCTGGCATTCTCCCATCCCCCCTTCCAGTACCTTTACCTCACCACTCTATCTGTTGGTGTTGCATCACCAGGTAAAACAGTTCCTTCACTCACTAGCTGAATCACATATAATGATATACTCCTCTTTACTACCCGTCTTGTTCACACCCCTCTTGTTCACACCATACCTCCTTACCTTGTATGAAAACCAGTTTCTTATGGGATTTCAGGTCCCAAAAGGCCATACTATCACCCCAGCTGTAAATCCTTCCACCTTCAACCATACTTACAGTACCAGATCCTATCCAACATCTTGTTCAGTCTATCAACATCTCAACCCCAGGCACATTAGCTCTAGATCCAAACACTACCACAAACTAATAAACAAATTCCTGAAGTTCATCACCAAGTATAGACTCAACCTCATACTTGGTGGTGATATTCACCCCAACCCTGGCCTACTCACTTCAGATACACATACCCCCTCTACTTGTAATCTAAGCTACAAACCTACAATGAATAGGCCAACTAACTCTCTCCTAGTCTGTCATCTCAATATTAGAAGCATTAATAACAAGGTACATGAATTGCATGCACTTCTGGATGTCCACTCCCCTGAGATTCTCTGTTTATCTGAAACCTAGTTAAAACCTAACACTAAAGACAATGAAGTGTTACCACCTGGGTACAACATACACAGGCTGGATCGTGCTTCGAGGAAGGGGGGTGGGGTAGCTATACTCTATAAATCTGAGTTGAATGTCACCATAGATGTAAGACAACCTCCTCAGATTAATAACTCTGAGATTCTTGCCACCAAATTGCAACTTAATAAAAATAAATGCATTAATATCATCTGTATGTACATTCCCCGCAGGTAACAATATATCTACATTTGAAGATATCCTGCACTGGTTATCATGTCACTACCCCCAAGAAACCCTACTACTTGGAGACTTTAACATAGACTGGGGCACCTGTTCCTTAGAATCCCTAACCACCCATATTAACCTGCATGCATTTACACAAATCATATCCACCCCTACCAGGATAGGTAAATCCAACCAAAAAGAAAGTATACTTGACTGGGTAGTCATAAACAGTCACACCCAACTGTACACCTCTGGTACCCTCCTTAATGGCCTAAGCGATCACCTTCTCACATATGTAATTAAGCACAAAACCATTAATTCCCAACAACCCTTACTCAGAAAGGTTAGAAACAATAAAAACTTTGACCCTGCCAAATTCCAACAAGAACTAAACTCATGTAATTGGTCTATTCTAAAACACCTCCCCTTAGAGGAAGCAGTAGCATACTTTAACAACAAATTCCTTGAGATCCTTGATTTGCATGCACCTGTTCGTTCAAAGAGAACCAAGGCAAAAACTGCACCATGGCTTTCTATAGAATCTAAACTCAAAATTTCCCTTAGAAACAAAGCATGGGCTTTGTGGCATACTTCTAAAGACCCTCAAGATCACATTAAATGCAGGCAATCCAGGAACGAAACCAAAAAATCAATTTTACAAGACAAAAAACAATACTACTGTAATTCACAGACAGTAAATCAAAATAACCCTCAGAAGTTTTGGGCAGGTTTAAATAATCTACTAAATCCTGGACAAACTTCAACCCAAGTCCCTGCTGCTACTATTGATAAAACCCCTGAAGATGTTTCTGATAGTTTTAACCAATTCTTTACTGAGACAATTCAAGCACTAGCTAGCCAACTACCTCCTAGCTCTCCTGGTCCTGAAAGTAGCACCCTTAGAAACCTACTTGCGTTCAGCTTCCAACCAGTCGCCACTTCACTTATCCATACCTTGATCAAAAAATTAAAACCCACTACACTTTCTGCTGATCAACTCCCTGCCGAGTACCTACAAAAATCAGCTGATGCTATTGCTTACCCCATCTCAATACTAATCAATCGAACCATAGTAGAAGCTAAAATTCCCACCATCTGGAAAATATCCTATGTAATCCCACTTCACAAAGGAGGCAGCTCTACTGAATTCTCCAATTATAGGCCAATAGCTATACTCTCTCCACTTGCAAAGATTATGGAAAAATGTATTCATAGACAACTCATGCACCACCTAATCCAAAATTGCCTTATGGCAGACACTCAGTATGGCTTCCATCCTCACCACAGCACTACTTCAGCCCTCCTAGCCTTTACTAACACCATAAACCATAATCACAACAATAATTATATATCCTCAGCCCTCTTTTTGGATCTTTCCAAGGCATTCGATATGGTTGATCACCAACTTTTAATCCACACCCTGCAAACATTCTGCCTAGATACTGGAGCCCTCCAATGGTTTCAATCCTACCTGAATGGTCAACAGCAGGCTGTCCTCTGGCAGAACAAACTCTCTAACCTTCTACCTAACACCCTCAGAGTGCCACAAGGCTCTATACTAGGACCCTTGCTGTTCTCCATCTTCATTAACGACCTTTATACTGTCATCCCAAAAGTCAACTGTATCCAATATGCTGATGACTCTACTCTGATTTGCTCAGCCACATCTCCAGTAGAGTTATGGTCAGCTACCCAGACCACCTTTAATACAATAGAAAACTGGCTTTCTGAACATCGTCTGATCCTAAATCCCAAAAAAACTAAAATACTGTTATTTTCACCAACATGTAGGTCTACCGCTTTCACCTTTACCATAAAATCAAATGATGGCACAATAATCTCCCCTGACCCATCTACAAAACTATTAGGTGTCATCATAGACAATAATCTCAAATTTGACCTACATGTTAACCAAACTATCAAAACCATCAATAAAAAACTAGGGTCACTTTACAGAATAAAAGCCTTCCTAACCCCTCCAGCTAAAATTGCCATAGCTCACTCTCACCTTCTTTCAACCCTTCTGTATGCATCCCTCTCTACTCTCGAATTTGAACAAGACTGTCCTTAACAAACTCTCAATTTGCTACAACCACATTGCCAGGTTTGCCACTGGGCTGCCTTTTAGGACACATTATTGCATCAATCTAAATCAGCTTGGTTGGCTTGAACTATCTAGCCTAAACCAGTATAACCAACTGATTATGGCCTATAAAATCCTCTATAATCCGGATAATACTCCTGCACTTAAAAATATTATCACCCCCTATAACAATCCTAGACCGCTTCGATCCTCTAACAAACTACTAATTCAGACTAGCAAAATTAATAACACAGCCGGTGATTCTCTCTTTGCAAACTCTGTAAGGAGATCCTGGAACTCTCTTCCAGCTGATATTACCTTACTTTCCACCTTAGGTCAATTTAAAACTAGACTCAAACAACATTTGTCACTTAACTGGCTATGTCAATGTATCAAGCCTGGCTAACTCGAATGTGTAAAAATCTGTTAACCAGTTTACTGTGTAATCTAATTTAATCCTGACTTGTGCTCAGGACTAACTGTAACCTGTGGAACTTGTTTAACTTGCTTACTTATGTAATCTCTGTAAATAGTCTGTTTGTAATATGTAATGCTGGTATTATGTAATGCTGTATCTGCTTACCCTTGGAGCTTTTCTCCCCGGGCCTCCACTGAAAATGGACATGCATCCAGTTGGACTATCCCAGTCAACAAATGTAAAATAAAAAATAAATAAATAAACATATCATCTACTCAGAGGCAATCTCTGCTTAAAATACAAGGCCATGTCAAACCCAGAGCTGTTGGACATGCTATACTTAAAGAAATCCCAATCCCTCAGAGCCACACACTCCAGGGATCTAAACCTTGTCATCACAATAAACAAAACATGCTGGAGGGGTTGGTTCCTGACCCAGAGATTCCCCAGATGCTGGAATAGACTGCCCATATATGTCAAGCAGAGTGCATCCTTGGCCATCTTCAAAAGGAACCTTGACGATTGGATGGGAGAAAGGAAATTCACCCCGGGGATCACGTCAGTCACCCTGCTAGACAGGGGTCCAGGGTAGTAAATAGTGTGGGAAGAAATAGCCAGGGAATTGTTATGGCTAGGCTTGTATAGGCCCTAGGGCCGATAGACTAGTATCAAAATATGAACCTATGAACTTATGATGTCTAACACAAGGCCACTTTGCGTACTCCACAAGTACTGTGCCTGCATCAACATATACAACAGACATAACCTGTGGCACATGCGATAGGTACTGTGAGCTGTAGTGTGTAATACTAGATAGGTAGGAGTTCTAATCTCACATTCTCCAACTCTGTGTTTGTGTATGTATCAATATATCCCCTCACAGCACTATGGACATGCCCATATGGGCTGTCTCCATGCACTGGTATGCAGTCTATGGCCCTGTGACTGGATGCTGGCCTCTAAATTCCCACCTCTACAAGGCCTGCAGATGTCATCCACCTTAAGAGCACTGGTTGACAGTATAACAACAGATAAACTCTGTGGTGCATGCGATAAGGACTACAAGATATAGTGTGTACATTTTGATAGGTAAGGGTTCTACTCTCACAGCATCCAACTTGTGTGTGTGTGTGTGTGTGTGTGTGTGTGTGTGTGTGTGTGTGTGTGTGTGTGTGTGTGTGTGTGAATATATCCCCATGCAACACTTTAGACAAGCCTGTATGGGCTATCCCTGTGCAATAGCTATGCATGTTATGCCCACTGACTAGTTGCTGGCCTCAGCATTGGCCTCTGTTACAAGGCCTTCTGATGTCATCCTCCTTAAGAGCACTGGCTGACAGTGTAATATCAGATAAACAGCATGGTGCATGTGATAAATACTGCAAGCTACAATGTGTAATACTAGATGGGTAGGAGTTCTCATTTGACAGCATCCAACTTGTGTGTGTCTGTGTGTATATTTATGTCCCTTTACAGCACTACAGGCATGCCCATGTGGCTTACACCTGTGCATTGGCTATGCATTTTATGGCCATGTGACTAGCTGCTGGCCCTAAATTGCCCTTCCTCTACATAAGCATAATTGATGCCTGCCATCATCTAGAGTTATACATGCAGAATACCCAGGTGATATGTATCAAGGGTAGTAGAGTGTGTCACATGGTATGAAAGCATGATGGCACTGACTGTCCCCATAGTCTTTGACACACTGTTCTACACATATGCATGTAGAGAGCCATGCACGTATACTGGCATACCTCACTGACGTCATATCTCTGCTGTGCTGCCTTGCCATCCTGTGCTGCTGTATTGCCACCATGTATCCATAGTGAACGGCTTAGACTCCTGGGACAAAAACATACACAGGTCCATGACACACCTGTCATTCTGTAACACTACTGCCAGTGTACCATCAGGCAACAAAGATACACAATGTTTGATGTGTAGTTCTGACACATGCTAGCATACAGTACCTGTCATGGCCCACAATAACTGCCATGGCATAACACTACTGCACTACACAAACACATATAAAGTTATAAAGTCGCCCTGTGCATCAGACACATATATGCAGGTCCCTGCATCAATGGCATGGATGTCAGGGATATGGCACAGATATCATCACATGCACATGGTGTGGTGTGGGAGTACCAGAGGCCTAGGCTGTGCCAAACAGTTGACAGCATGTGTGTGAGTCAGGAAGGGGTGCTGGTTACTTGGGGCCATGGAGTGATGCCGTGTGTGTCTGTGTGTGACCTGCATGTGACAGTGGTGTTGGAGTTTGTGCATGTACACAGTGAAGCCTAGTGCTAGCCTTACACATGTGTATGGTGGACAGCTGTGGACCGTACATGGTAGAGTGGGTAGTTCACCATTTCCAGCTATAAACATGGGAACTGGCTTCACCAGGAGTAGCATGGGCAGCACCATGCCCAAGGTCAGATGCAGTGCTAGTACCTGATGGTGACTGCTGTCTGCTGGGCCTGTGTCCCCCACGAGACCACCCAGGACCACATGCCCATGGCCTGCCACATTATGGTGTGGATAGCACACTTCTCTCTGTAGCACTGGATGTACTGCCACTACACGAGCGTGCATATACATGGCCATGTGGACTCCCAGCAGATGGTGTTGCTGGCCTACGTCCACATGTCCGACGCCAAACTCCAACCACATGTTCTAGCACAGACAATATGGACTCAAAGACAGACACTGCCTCAGCCCACCATCTGTCCACTACATCAGTGAAATGTTCCATAGGGTCACCAATGAGATGGAGGCAGTCACGTATGTCAGACTGTGCTGCATCCACAACTCTAAGCATCCATCTGGTATTGTGTTCAAATCATGCCTGTGCCTCCATGACAGCCTGAAACATGCAGCGAGTGACCCGTAATGTGACACCTGCAACAGGAGGTGGATGAGTAGCAGTCCTCCTGTGAGCACCCCTGTCAATCTGCTGTATGGTGCCTCACCAGCTCTCTGACTGTGACCAGTGTCTACACTCACTGACGCCATAGTTCTCACAGTGTCCTACACTATGTTGCCACCCTCTAACAGTCCAATATCTGTGGCCTCTGGTGACTGGGTATGTGAAGGGATACTGACTGTGTGTGGGGACATTGGGAGCAGAAGAGGAATGTCAACCTCTGGGACAGATTCAGCTACTGACAATCCTACCCCCACTATGGCCACTATCATCATCAGAGTCTGGTGAGACACTGACATCAGGTTGTGAGGGGAACAGACTCCAACTCCCCTCTTCACCTGTGAGAAGCAAGACAAAAGCAGCACATTAGCACCTGCACTATTATGTATGGTTATGTATAACATGCATTTCATCTACAGCTGGGTAACATTTCCAATAGAATACACCTGTGAGGTCTACAGTATGACAATGCATGTGATAGAACCACACATAAAACCCAGTACACCTATCTTGGCAATGATATGCCAGTTGTAGTAGCAGTGCCTCAGGTATGTACCTTCTCCCTATTGTGTTTGGATGGACATCTTGGAGTAATTGCCTCATGTATAGCAGGCTGCGTAGTTGCTAATAACTATAAGTGCATATGTTAATATTGGTATAAATACACACCTCATTCCCTAGGCTAAGCACTGTAGTTAACTGCTCCAAAATGGAGCATACAACTATTCTACTCTGGCTAAGCACAACAGTTGTGCATAAGGCAAAATAGCAGCCCTTAATTTTTATATGGTATATATGAGATGTAAAACAAAAGTATCACACATGCCTGGTACACAGCTACTAACTCCGGCCACACCTGATGGACCTATGAACAGGTGAAGGAGAGGTATTGTCAACACTACCAAATGTTGCAGTGTTACAAGGTAATATGTGTGTATATCCACATGTACAGTAGCTAATGTGATACTGGCTATATGGCTGACATTCTGAGTATGTGTGCACAACTGTGGGTAAAAGCCAAACTCCCCCAGTGCAGATAGGCCTGACACCCATGTACTGGTCTGTACAGCCTGCCACAATGACTGCTAATGTATTATACTGGTGAACACAGTAAGCTTACCCGGATGCTCCTCTGATGTGGACACTGTGGCACCCACCTCCAGGATGTATGGGGTGATGGTTGGCTGGGAGCTGTTGGCTGATCCTAGGTTCGCCAGGAATTCCTCTGTGGCCGAGAGTGGTTGTTCTGATGCAGGCCCACCACCAGTGGCAGCACAATCCCTGGCAACAGCAGATGCCCTTTGATGTGTGGCATTGACCAATATCTGTGGCCCAGTGTCGGACCTGCTTGTAGGTCCTGTCCTGTTGGTCAATATGAATAACAGCCCTCACATGGTTGGCCCACAATGCTGCCCACTGTTCATGATTGTGGCGACCCCTTGACAGCAGGATGTGATGGTTGAGTCTGAGGGCATCCAGTATAGCATCATTCTCTGCAGATGAAAATGGAGGATGTCTCCATCAGTACATTTTTCCTGCAAGACAACAAGAGGGAAATGCATTACAGGACCAGATACATGGATATCCACTATGTACAGACCTTACACACCCATAATGGCATGCACTATCAACTGCTCCCTCACACGTCATACCCCATAGTTTGGCAACACACTACATGTGTGGCTATCACCAAGACAGTAGCAATATTGGGTAGTGTTCCTGTGTGCTGTGACAGATTCTGCTGTATGTCTCTACACCCATCACTGCAGTGTACTGTGGTTGGTTCCTCTACCACAATTGCCCACTAATATGTCATACGTCCACTGTCAGACAAATAGCAGTGTGCTATTACAACAACTATATGGGGACAGCCCAGCAACACCAGTGTGGGACAATGACAGACAGCAATGCAAACCTGCTGTAGTATATGTTCCCTGTAGGCATCATACCTCTCAACTATGCAGATCTTTGCAGAATGTCACCATGTTTGCCTCATAGATGTAGTCCTTCTTACACAAACTTGTGGATGTCTGACAAATGATTGTCCACTGATTGATGGATACTGTCAGAAAAATGACACAGAATCTAACTGTCACCCATCAGACCCCTCAGACAACACTTATGCTACTGTAACATCTCTTAGTCTATTCACATTCTTACTTTGTATGGCCAATATGTATACTCTGTCACTGAGTTTGGGCCTTTGCCCCACCATTAAATATGGCTTTGCCCTGATGTCTTACAGTAGAAGGTTGACAGGTATTTTAGGCATAGCTGTCAACCAGACAGGGATGAATGTCCACGAAACAGGGACTTAGCCAGGGTACATCAGGGTCATTCAGTGACACTTACAGTGTTAGTACTATTTATGTGTGACATTGACAGATTGAGAGGAGGTGCATTACAGTACATCTTTTGATGTTACAGGAGTGTGCACCCTTACTTAGTGTCACTATGTCTTACATGTAATCCACTATCTTTACTACAACAGCTGACTATTGTAGGAGGGATGGCAGGGATAGTTGAGAGGCATGCCTGTAGGTGTTTGACAGCAGAGTATCACTGACATGTCATTATCATAGATCTAATACATGCCTACTGTTTTAATCCTTAATCCCCATGCCTCCATCCTCCCATCTGCATTCCATGTTATGGCGAGTGAGGTATTCCTTTTTTTGAAGTGTTCCTCTACAAATGCTTTGCACATACACTGTCTGTGTCTGTAAAACCACATACAGACCTGTTCCCCATAAGCAGTTGCTTTCCTTTTGTAGGTAATGCTCATTAACAGGTAATTGCCTCTGCACCAATTTGTGTCTCAGAATTGCTAATTGCATCCAAAACAGCTGAATTGCACTATCATTAGCCAATGACATGGCATCATAGTGCAATATTTCAGACCTTCATGTAGACCTTGGCCCCTTTCTTAGTTGCTGAGATGGACATTACTGAGGTGTGGAGACTACAGCATCACAGAGGGTAAGTACAAATACTGCTCACTGTAGAGATGCATGAAGTATGTTCACAGTTTTCCCTCATATGTTTGGTCAGTGTCCCATGACAGTATGGTCATCTGGCAGTTCACTGGCAAACATTGTGGGCTGAGGTCAGAAAGGGGAGAGAGACATGTGAGTGTCACACTTCATACCCATCAGAATATGCATGCTAATGTAGTAGCTGCTATTCTATCAACTTACTATCTTTTAGGGGCAAACTGTGAAACATGTACCTATCTCTGGGCTTTTGCCTCCCTCTTTATATATGGTTGTGTCCAGATCCCTTGTTATAGGGGGTAGGGAGGTACGGTTGGTCTGTAGGAGCTACCTTAACATACAATAATTAAGGGAATCCAAGAGTGATGGCAAATCTCATTGTCCAGTCTTGCAGATCAAGCTACCTCTTCTGCAAGCAGTGTGATGGTATCATTCATAGACCCTTCAGGATACATGCCACATGCTACGTTTCATCCATAAGGGCAACCTAAAATGGTCCAGCTGAACACAACTGGCCAAAACCAAAGGCTGACTAAAAATGTGCAGGATTACTGTTTCTACAAGACTGCTCTATGTTTCACTGGGGAGTCTCACCTTTCTTCATTATTGTGGGAACAAAGAGTTAGTGTATATATGTGTGTGTGTGTGTGTGTATATATATATATATATATATATATATATATATATATATATATATACATATATATATATATATATATATATATATGTATATATATATATATATGGTCTATATTATATTCTTGAAAGCCGACAATGTCGAATCTGACATTGTCGGCATGAGAATATTGAACCCTCAGAATCTCGAGCGTGTAAACAGAAATCTCCGTAAGGGGAGATTTCCGTTTACTGCAATGTAGTGCGGTCTCGGAGTTGGTATATTTAAGTAGCGGGGGTGTGTGGGGTGCAGTCCCCCATGTGGGGTTTGCAGGGGGGCTTGCCCCCCTGCTTAAACCCATTAGGGTAAACATTTAAAGGTTTGATTTTTTTTCATTTTCAAAGTTATGGAATTTCAACAATATGGTGTCGACCATATTGTATTCGATGTTCCGTAACTTTGATGTTATAATATAGACCCTATATGTAGATATATATATATATATATATATATATATATATATATATATATATATATATATATAAAATATGCGTGTGTATGTATGTGTGTATATCTATCTATATATATATATATATATATATATATATATATATATATATATGTATAAGATCAAGGGATGTGGTGTCTTGCCCCCCTGCAAAACTACTTTCTGACTGGAATTTAAGGGTAGTATTTCTCAAACTAGTGAGATTAAGCTTAAATTTATAGTATGTAGACAAGGTTGTTTGTCTTCCTCAGGGGGACAATAGATGATACAAGCATTCATTTAGTGAACATGCTCCTTTCCTTAGACACTCTTCCAGAAATGTGGAGGGTTGATTCTCAAGAAATGGCTCTTTTTTTAAGGTATCAGCAAATACTGATATTGAGCTGAAGGGTCTGTGACAACAAGGAATGCTCCTTAAGGGGTATGAGTATCTGTTATGCTATTCAAGGCACAGAGGCCACAGTGTTGGGATTTTCCAGCTAATATTATATCTACAAGAGAAAAGACCACCCAGAATAATTCAAGGGTAGAACAGTATGGTTCTTGGAACTATTTCTTAGGGAAACAGAAAGGTTTAGTGGATATCCTGACCCTCTCTGGTCACATCTTTTCAAGTTCCTCAAATTTGAGCCTAGATGGAGAAGATGGAGGAGAAGCAACTCTGTCTTGCTCTTCCACATCCTCAGTGACTGGATCTTGGTGGGTCTCCAAGTGTTTAGTCTTTGAGGAATACATCCTTTGCCTTTTTGAAGTAACAACGTCAGAATCCTAAGAGAATAAGGGTCTGCTACCATGCAAAGAGCTCTCTTCCCAAGGAGACAGAAGACATAAACTAATGGATGATGCATGGGAGGCCGGCATTGTTAGCTGGGAATACCAGGCAGGTGCCCCTGTTGTGATAAACTTTGCATTAGTGCTCCTGCAAAAAGCTCCGTACTGACATAACCATCATCTAGGAGGCACAGACCGTCTCACTGATGACAGTGGAATGTGGTACCAGAACGAAGACTGAAAGGCAGTGTTGGATACCTCAACCCTGGTATAATGGATTTCAGCAGGAATGATGCAAGGTAGACTTATTCTGGGTAAACCAATGGTAGTAGGACTGTTGGTGTTGGTGCTGGTACCAGTAAGAGTGATGTCAGTGGGTCTAATGGGCTGACATCAGATGAGCCCACAGTAGTGAGGTCAACATCTAGAATGCAGACTGAAAAAGTGATATTGCTGGGATTGATGTCTGAACTCATGCCAATGAAAGCTACACCACTAGAACTAACACTGGTGAAAAATAAGCTAGAACTGTCAGTGCTGGTGGCAACATCTGGGGTCTGAAATAAAGGGGAACAGGTAAGTGGCATCAGAACCAGAAATGGACTCAAGTCTTTTAATAACTGCTGTGGAAAGGTCATAGTCAATGACCACCAGGGGGGAACTCTTTCTGCAAATGGCAGAGAAGAAGAGACTCTAAGTGGAGAAATCATTTCTACATTAAGGGTTAAGACCTCAATCATTAATGAAAGTTCAATGAAACAAGAGCAGAAGGAGCAGACCTGTCAAATGCAGTATCATGGAGCTTGGTCTCAAGAATGGGCAGTCTCTTCGATAACAAGTTCTCGAGGGCCTTGTGACAGTCTCATTCTGTCTCACTATTTTAAATTCATGAAAAATTTTGCAAGATTTTGCATTGTAATGGGAAAAGCCAAAAGGAGAAGAAGTGATTGTCCAAGCAAAGAAAATACTGAACCTATCAACAAATAGTATCTATTTGCCACAGGCACACTTACTGTATCACTGGTTGAAATGAGTATAGGCCCAGTAATCTGGGTGGAAGAAAGATTATGGAATTAGTGAAAAATAGAAGAAAAAAATTATCACCAACTATAACCATATCAAAACTATGGTAATGTGGTAAAGTAACACCAAAGAACTATTATCTTTCTCTCAATATCCTTAAACCATCTGCAGTGAGAAAGAAACTGAACTGTGAATAATTGGGAGGATTTGATAGCCAGGTAAAGTTTCAGACACTGGGCAGGACCGAAATCTGGGGTATCAGTCCTACTGGTAAGTTGCAGAACATCTTCTTTGATATCTCATCTTGACATTATTCCATCAGTTATAGAAGGAAGACAAACTAAGAAGGACTGACTGCACTAAACCCACATGGTGTCAATGGGCACCATTTGTTTGTCAGGAAGTTAAGAGAAACCAAAATAATACTGCAAACACAGAAGAAATAGCCAAACAACAAATCTCTTATGAACCTATGAAAATAGGAATCACAGTTGCAATAAAATGGCCTTCCTAAATATAGTACGGTGCACACAAACATGAAGCCCAGTAATTATCTACAGGCCATAACAGTAAATAGTAAAAATAGTAACTACAGAAGATTACCCTTTTGTTTGATTGTTTGTCTCTGTATGGTGACCAGAGAAGTCCAGATAGGAAAACATTTTCAATAATATAAGTAGCAGGGATATTGGGGTCACAGTCTGCCGCAAGAGAAGATGCTCAACATCCTACAAAAACATTTGAAGTATACTGTGATGCAGAAGGATAAAACACTGACTGCACCCCAGGTGAGTCATGTTCCATTAGTGTCACAAGTGACGGAGAGACTAGGAAGGGGGAGAATGGGAGTGAGTGGCTGATGCCAGCTTGTCTGTCCTTGGGGGGGGGGACAGTTTGGCTCACTGTATTGGCATTGTCCACAGGAGTGCATGTATACTGCCACAGGAAGGAGCCTAGCACTGCAATGTTAGAGCTCACGAGATGCCAAGAGGATGGGGTTTGGACAACTTCCAGGACCTACAGACTGGCTCATGCCCTGACACCTGATTCTTGTGTTCACTGGGGAATTAATTTGCCAGAGAGCTTTTGCCCCAATAAAGGAATGAATAGGTCTACTGTATGCAGGATGGGTAGACTTTGCACTGATCCTGCAGGAAAAAAAAACAGTTGAAGTTTAACAGCAAGATTTACAATTTGCTGTTATTTTGGCTGAATTGCAATCTGTTTTTCAAACTGCTGCAACCCATATTTTTAATAGGGAACTGTAGTTTATAGTGTGCTAACCATCCAGTATAAACAAGAAACAAGGTGGACATAAAAAATGAAAGTTATGTACTTACCATATTGTTAGATCTGTCTTGTCATATTCTGTCCATTCTTCTACAGATGGATCTCCGATCGGATTTCAGATCCAGCTTTGGCCACTTCAGAGCTTTGAATCTGGTCCTTGGGCTCCTCCCCCTACCCATAAACCCCATATACAAAATGACCTGCCTCAGACCGAGTTTGCCTGCCAAAAAACATTAAAAAAAAAAAAAAACAACCATAAAATATGGCAAACTAAAAATGGGATATAATGACAAAATGTACTATCTGCAAAAAAGGAATAAGTGGAGAGACAGCCAAATCCTTCAGGATCCAAGGTAAAGTCAGTTAGATCCATCTCAGGATGGCAATTTCAAAAGGAAATATTACTTCTGAAAGATATAAGGAGGGGGCTGGAGGGAGGTTAGTACAGGAATGAATGTAATACAACAACACAGATCTAATCTATGGTAAGTACATAACTTTCATATGTGATGTTGTCTTTTCCATCAGTTCCTCAACAGATGGGGCACAGTTCTGGGCTACTTTTATACACAGGAGGCCTCATGGAAGGATGTTCTTGAGCACAGCTGAACCAAAGAAGATCCTGGATCTAGACTGGATATTCAGTTTATAATGTGAGATAAGGTATGGACCTTTGACCAGGTCGCTGCAACACAAATGTCATCAATTGGAACACTAAAAAGAAGGCTGTAGAAGAAGCCACAGATCTTGTGGAATGAGCTTTAGGGTTTGAGGGCAGTGGTAACCCTTTTTTTTGGTAAACAAAGAAATACATTGAACTAGCCAGTGAGATAAATTGACCTTGGATTCTGCTTTTCCCAATTTTGGTTTGGAAAAATAAACCAATAGCTGTTTGGATTTCCTGAAAGATATTTGGCGGTGTAAATAAAAATGCAGCTGACAATGAACATCTAGCAAACATAAGATATATTCACCCTTGTTAAAGAAATTTGGGAAGAAGAGGTGTTAGACTTGTGCTGTTATTCTACTGACAACAAATTTCATGTGTGTTTTTTTTTTTATCTGAGCTGTCCTTTTTTTGACCACGGCCTTGTTGTAGATGGTTATTGCTCCTGGTTTTGTGGCTGCTTTGATAAATTTGGGAAGAAGACTGGCAAATTTATGGACTGATTGAGGGAGGATTCAGAAACCACATTAAGGATAAAGGATGGATTAGTCTTTAGACAAAGTCTGTCTTTGTGAAAAATTAAATGGGGTGTTTGAGGGTAGTACATGTAATTCAGAAATTCTCCTGGCAGAAGTGATAGCCACCAAAATAAAGAAATTTCTGATCAGCTTTAGCAGCGGGTTCAAAGAAAGGACTTGTCAAAAACTGTTAAATGGTAGTAATATAGATGAATTGGATCTCTAAGGAGGTGGGAGGGGCTAAGAAGAAAGGGGTCCCAGAGGAAGGCCTTAGATCATCTAAGAGAAGCTATTAGGCTATGTCCTTCCCCATGTAAAAGGAAGAAATGGCAGCTTACTGAACCTTGTTAGTGGAATAGCTGGCTCCACCTTGAAAAAGGTGAGCAAGGAAGTCCAAAACTGCTGAAAGAGGAGCTGAAAAAGGTACTGTCTTTCCTGGTAGTCCAAACAAAAAATCTTTTCCATTTGCTCTTTTGACTTTCCTAGTGGAAGGTCTCTGTGAGGAAGATAAAATGTGGACAATGGAATTGGAGAACCTGGACTGTTGAACTGTCATTGAAGTAGGAGAATCCATGCATTTTGATTATTCAGGTGTGGCAACACTGACAGGTGAGATAGCAAATCTGAATCTGAGCCCAGCACCCAAGAAAGGTGAACTAGATGAGGCCAGAGGAAGGGAAACTACACAAGGCAAGACCAATAAGGGGTTATGATGATGGCTAAGACCATCAAGGCTAAAGCTTTCTGTAGAAACTTATGAATCAATGGTGCTTGGGGAAATGTATGTGCCAATGCCAAGGGTGTATTAGAGCAGCCCTGGGTGACTTCCCTTGTGGGGAGTTAGAGCAAAGAACTTGTTGCATTTTGTGTTCAGGGAGAAGCAAAGAGATTGCAACAAGTTTGGCCCAAATGGCATAAAATCTGCTCCATTACTAATGGGTTGAGTGGCCACTCATGAGGAAGCAGAATGGATCTGCTCAAGCTGTCAGCAAGAATGTTGGACTAACCTGGGATATGCATTGCTACAAGAAAGCAGGGAGAAAATACCACCCATTGCCATACTCACATGGTCTCTCAACACAAGGTATAAGATCGGGTTCTTCCCTGTTTGTTGATGTACCAAAGCACTGCCATGTTGTTTGTTTGGACAGAAATCACACTCAAAGGGAGGGTATCCTGGAAGGCCTGCAATGTTAGGAGGACTACTCTCATCTCCAAAACATTGATGTGAAGACTGGCTTCTGTTTGTGACCACATGCCTTAGACTTTCCTTCACAGATAATGCCCTCCCACCCAATCTGGGAAGTTTCTGTAGACACTATGGCCCATGGGGGGAGAATAAAGGGATGGCTCTGCTGAAATGAGGGGAACTTAATCACCACAGTAAGGATGAGTGGGTAAGACATCAGTTGTTTTGATCAACCAGTGGACCGCCAATGTCCACTGAAGAACTCTCGTGTAGAACCTACCTAGTGGTATCAAGGTAATGGAAGCAGCAATGGAGCTTAAAAGATGATGAACTAACTTGGCAGGTGGTTTCTGGTAGGACAAGACTTGCTGAATTTGTTGAAGAAGGAATGAGATCTGTGATTGGGGAGTTTTGCTATGAGAGATCTTATGTCCAAAAGTGATCTGATAAATTCCAGAGATTTGGTTGGCTGCAACTGTGATTTTTGTAGGTTGACTATTATTCCCAGGTCATGGCATAGTATGAGCAAGGAGTCCCTGCCTTGAATGAGTAGATCTCTGGAAGGTGCGGTGATGAGCCAGTTTTCCAAATAAGGAAACACCAGGAATCCTGGTAGAAGAGCTGCCACTATTGCTTTGCATTTAGCAAACACCTGGGGGGGGGAGACTAAACAGCAGACCTCTGAAATGAAAGTTAGTGTCTCCAGCCAGAAGTGGAGATAACTTCCTGGAGTATCTGTCCATCTATATATGGTAGTACGCATCCTGGAGATCTATCGAGCACATCCAGTCATCTCTCTTCAACAATGGAATAATGGACTGAACTATGACCATCTGAAATTTCTTCCATATCACAAACTCGTTTAAGTGGCTTAGATCCAAAATCGGTCTTAGGTCCCCAGTTTTCTTTTGCAGTAAAAATAATCTTGAGTAAATTCCAGTTGGTCTTTGGTCTAGTGGGACCTCTTGGATGATTCCATTTCTTAGAAGCTTGCTTATTTCTGAAGCTGCTTCTTCCCTTTGTGAAGGTGGAACATTGGGCATTCTTTTTTGAAACAAATGAGGGGTGTGAAAGGGAATGACATAGCCTCTGATTATAATCATCTGCACCCATTAGTCTTTAGTGATGGATACCCCGGTTGTTGGCTGCAGAGATAAGCACCCCCACCCCCCAAGTGCCTCCAGAGTGTGACAGTCAGACACCCATTTAGAAGCACTGGAAAGGCTTCTCTGAGGAAGGACCTCTGAAGTCTTGATTTTGTGGACCACCTCAGCCTCTTGGGTGACAGCCATTATGTGGGTTTCCACTTCTGCCACATGGAGCTTGCTCTCTAGAATTGTCAGATGAAAATCCCTGAGATTTTCAAAACCACATTCTCTTCCCTGCATTCTGATTCCTTGGGAAGTTCCTTTGAGGGGTTGAGAATTTTATCTTTATAGCAGATAAGGATTTCCCATCCTTTTCACTTCTGGAAATAGTCTGTTGTGATTACTTTGCTGCTTGTGTATCTCTGCTACCTTTAAACTACAAGAAAAAAAAAAAAATCTTGCTTTTTTCCCACTTTCTAAAAGTTAAGAAAGTTCAGTTATAGATTTGCTGTTCTGAACTGTTTGGAAGTTTCTAGAAGGCCAGTGCTTGCTTGGGCTAAAGGGAAGTCTCTGTGTTCACCAGTGGGAGTGGTTAACACTGAACAGCCTGCCTGTCCCTGGAGGAGTGGTTACTACCTAGAAGCTGTAGTTTTATTGGCCATTTTGGGTCAATTCTAAACTCCTTGATCTGTCTCTCTTAAAACCCGGCTGCCTCATGGTTTTGGCGTCTTTTCAGGCTTGCTAGTTGTTGCTGAAGCACCTACCAGGGGAGAAAACGCTGAGAGAAGAAAATGAGCCACTATTGTGATTTTAAGTATTTTCTTCTGATTTTTTGTTAAGTTTTACTGCTTTGCCACCTACTTTTGGCATTTTCCGGCTTGCTAAAGTTTATATCTGTAACAGTAACAGTACTTGGAACACATCTAGAGCCTGTTTACTGCATTTCCTGTGTTGCACTTAATTTAAAATCGATTTTCTTTCTGTAAAAACTGCATTTTATCTGATTTTGGCCTAGCACTCAAGTGTGGGGTCATTTATTGCACTGTTGTGATTATTTTGCTGCTTGTGTATATCTGCTACCTTTAAACTACAACAAAAAGAAAAAAAAAATCTTGCTTTTTTCCCACTATGAAAGTTAAGAAAGTTCAGTTACAGATTTGCTATTCTGAAATGTTTGGAAGTTTCTAGAAGGCCAATGCTTGCTTGGGCTAAAGGGAAGTCTCTGTGTTCACCAGTGGGAGTGGTTAACACTGAACAGCCTGCCTGTCCCTGGAGGAGTGGTTACTACCTAGAAGCTATAGTTTTATTGGCCATTTTGGGTCAATTCTAAACTCCTTGATCTGTCTCTCTTAAAACCCGGCTGCCTCATGGTTCTGGCATCTTTTCAGGCTTGCTAGTTGTTGCTGAAGCACCTATCAAGGGGAGAAAACGCTGAGAGAAGAAAAGGAGCCACTTTTGTGATTTTAAGTATTTTCTTCTGATTTTTTGTTAAGTTTTACTGCTTTGCCGCCTACTTTTTGGCATTTTCCGGCTTGCTAAAGTTTATATCTGTAACAGTAACAGTACTTGGAACACATCTAGAGCCTGTTTACTGCATTTCCTGTGTTACACTTAATTTAAAATCGTTTTTTTCTCTAAAAACTGCATTTTATCTGATTTTGGCCTAGCACTCAAGTGTGGGGTCATTTATTGCACTGTTGTGATTATTTTGCTGCTTGTGTATCTCTGCTACCTTTAAACTACAACAAAAAGAAAAAAAAAATCTTGCTTTTTTTCCCACTTTCTGAAAGTTAAGAAAGTTCAGTTACAGATTTGCTGTTCTGAACTGTTTGGAAGTTTCTAGAAGGCCAGTGCTTGCTTGGGCTAAAGGGAAGTCTCTGTGTTCACCAGTGGGAGTGGTTAACACTGAACAGCCTGCCTATCCCTGGAGGAGTGGTTACTACATAAAAGCTGTAGTTTTATTGGCCATTTTGGGTCAATTCTAAACTCCTTGATCTCTCTCTCTCTCTCTTAAAACCCTACAACTCTCTTTTTGCGCGGTTTTGCGCACTGAGCAATGTTGGGCAGCGCCGCCTAAACAGGTTTAAACTATTCCAGGCTGCACAAAGTCTGCTCTTCACTTTTTCCCTTAGAACTGTTCAAACTCTCAAAGTAATCACTCTATTCTCTTTCTAAAGCCCTGCACTTGCTCAGCTCTTATAAGGAAACACTAACTAACTAAAGCATTACACCCTCCTTGACTTCTCATAAGTATTAGGCTCCCGATTGGTCCTTCCTGATCAAGTGAAAAATCAATTCCCTTCCCTAATCTGATCAGTAAAAAAACAGTTCCCTATACTAATCTGGTATGTCCAAGGGTCAGTTTCAAGGTTACTCTCCAGTCCAGCTGGTGAATCTGGGAATTTTGAGGCAATGTTACAATTGCCTTATGTACACAGACAACCCTCTCCTCCTTCCAACAAACTTTAATACATGTGAGAGATGCAGTTACACAGCCAAACTGGAGGCAGAGCTCTCTCAACCCAAGACTGGCACAGTCAGCCAGGAGGAAAAGGTAACCACCCACACCACAAATCCATTCAAACACAGACCTATTGTATCTGCATACCCAACACATAAACACAAAAACATACTCGGAGGCTCTAAATAAAAATCTGCCTAAACAGCAAAGACCTCCTAAGCAGATATCCAAGCAACAGCCACCCCTCAACAATACCCACGAATCACATATCTCACAAAATCAGTGTGCCTCACAGTCACAGCCCTTAAGGCCAAATAACACACCAAATACACTTGTTATAGGGGACTCTACTGTCCGGCACACTGACGTCCTGCTCACCAGACTGAACAAGGAGAAGGTCACTCTAAGATGCCTGTCCAGTGCCAGGATCCACCACATAACGCAAGCACTCAGGTCACTCCAAAGCAAGTACAAGTATGACTCCGTCATTGTCCATGCTGGTGTGAATGACCTGAGACGTACCTCCCTGGACTACATGAAAAGAGACACAGAGGAGCTCTCTGACCATGTAGCCCAGGCTGGTATGACCCTGACCTTGAGTAACATCTTGCCCTCACCAAGAATGATGCCACAATATAAAGACAAAATGATCAGTTTCAACAATTGGCTAAAGTATTGGTGTCATTCAAAGGGGATCCAGTGTCTGTCAGCCTGGGATGACATGCTCGACAAGCCACGTTGCTTCGCTAGGGATGGCTTGCACCTGTCACCCTTAGGCTTTTGTATACTGGCCAAGGCTCTTGCCACCCCCATAGTGCCTTTTTTTAGGCAAGGCTCAAAGGACAAACTCACCTCCATAGACAACCCAAGGATAAAAAAACTAAAGGTAATGCTACTCAATGCCAGAAGTCTAAACCTCAAGATGCACGCACTCGAGGCTCTCCTCAGTATGGAGAAAATTGATGTCTGTGCAGTAACAGAAACCTGGTTCAAGGCTCCTGAGAGCACCCCAGCACTACCAGGTTATAACTCATACCATGCATTTCGACCCCAAAACTAAGACCAAAGCACAAAAGGAGGGGGAGTATCTATATTCATCAAAGATACCTACACCTCCAGGTTAGTGGCACTGCATGAAGCATCGGAAACCATCCATGTGCAACTAACAGCCGGCAAAACTGCCTTTCAGTTTGTAGCCTGTTACAGAACACCCTCCCTATTACAAGAACCCCACTTGGCATTCCTGAGAACACTGGAGAATATGAAGGTCTCTCCAAACACTATGTTATTGGGTGACTTCAACTACCCAAGCATTGACTGGGAAAACTACTCAAGCCCAAACACCCTCGCCCAATGGTTCCTTGAATTTATAAACTCTAACGCAATGGAACAACTTGTCACTACTCCCACAAGAGTGAACAAAATATTGGACCTGGTCATCACCAACATGGGGACTCTATGTTCCACACCAGAGGTAAACCCCTCATTGGTAAGATCAGACCATAAACAAATTTCCCTGGACATCCATATCCCGTCCCCACCCCCAACCAAGGAAATCTCTGTAAAGAATTTGTCAAAAGCCAACTTTGCACTTCTCAAGACTGAGGTGGAATCCTTCAAAGCCCCTGGGCCAGAGGATAATACAGCCCATTCTGCAGAATCCTTTACAAATGCATTCTATGAGCACCTGCAGGAATGCATGGATCATGCTATCCCAAATAAAACCAAGACTCACTCATCCAAAAACAGGAGACCGGTCTGGTGGACCCCAGCCATAAATAAGCTATACAACAGAAGGAAGAAGCTACTACATGACAGAGCAAAATCCCAAAAAGGGAAGGCATCTCTGATCAGTATTAGCAAGAAACTTCGATCCCTCATAAAATCATCAAAGGCCAGCTTCGAAAGAAAAATTGCCCTAGACACTAAAGATAATCACAAGGCCTTCTTTAGTTATGTCAGGAACATGGGAGGAAACTCCCAGATATGCTCTGAATTGTTGCATAATGGTACAAAATATACAGAACCTACAGACATAGCCAACATCCTGGCAGACAGATTCAGCGCAAACTTCTCCCCTCCCCAAAGGAGCAAATGCCTATCCCAACTGAATGTAACCTCCCTGACATCACAGATGCACAGGTGAAAGCTGCCCTCTCCAAAGCAAAAAACACAGCATCTATGGGACCGGACGGTGTCCCAGGCTGTGTCTTACATGAGCTCCAAGAAGAACTGAACCCTCACATTAAGTAACTGTTCAAACTTAGCCTTACTACAGGATATGTACCCAAAGAATGGCATACAGCTACAGTGGTCCCACTCCACAAAGGTGGTGCAACAACGGACCCTGGAAACTATCACCCCATAAGCCTGACTAGTCTGGTCTGCAAAGCTATGGAGCGTATTATCATGGAACTCATAAACAAAGACATTGGGAGCCTCCTGACACTGGACCCTACCCAATTCGGCTTTGTTAAGGGCAGATCTTGCCTCTTAAACCTAGTTGATTTCTTTGAAAGAGTTACAAAAGCCATAGATGAGGGCAAGGTAGTCCACACAGCCTACCTGGACCTCGCAAAAGCCTTCGACACAATACCCCACTCGGGCATCATAAATAAGCTTACCAGCTTAAATATCAACCCCTATATCACAAGATGGGTTGCAAACTGGCTTAGAGATAGAACCCACATGGTCAGAATCACAGGTGCCATGTCCGAATCCAAACCAGTTACAAGTGGCATCCCACAGGGCTCAGTTCTGGGACCTCTCTTGTTCGGTATATACTTCTCTGAGGTTCAGGCTAACATGGGGGGATTATGGCTGACAAAGTTCGCAGATGACTGCAAACTGGGGGCCTAATCGAATCTCCAGCTGACACAAGCATCCTCCAACAGGGTCTCACAGAGATGGATGCTTGGTGCCAGAGCCACGGCCTCAAGCTAAATGCTAAAAAGTGCATAGTCATCCCCTTTGGGAAAAACAAGGTGCCCACAAATTACCACATAGGTGGTAATCCATTAAGTACGGAAGAAGTAATTAGAGATTTGGGGACCAACGTAGATAGTAATCTCTCCTTTGATAATCACGTTGCCAAAGTGGTTAGAAAGACCTTCTATATAGCCCACCTTATCATGAAAGGGTTCACATCTAGATCAAGAGAGGTCATTGTGCCCCTCTACTCATCGCTCATCAGGCCCATAATTGAATACAATGCCCCTTTTGGGATGTACCTTACCCGACACCTGCAGCAACTGGAGAGACCCAAAAGTACCTCACCAAGAGGATCATGGGCTACAAATAGATGTCCTATGCAGCTCGACTAAAGAAACTCCAGCTCTACTCAGTTGCTTACCGCCTACTCAGAGGTGATCTATGCCTGACGTACAAAGCCATGTCAAACCCAGAATTAATGGACATGCTCCACCTCAAAAAATCCAAGTCCCTTAAGAGCTACACACTCCAGGGACCTAAACCTCAGCACAAAAATAAATAGGACATGCTGGAGGGACAGATTCATTTCCCAGAGGCTCCCCTCACTCTTATAGAATCCCAATTCATGTTAGACATAGCCCCTCGCTAACCCTCTTCAAGCGAAATCTGGACGCGTGGATGGGAAATCGCAAATTCACCCCTGGGATCTCTTCTGTGTCCCTGCTAGACAGAGGCACAGTAAACTAATCTTAAAAGGGTACCTTCTGTAACCTACTTTACAGAGGCACAGTAGGCTAATCTAATAGGGAGGCAGAAGCCAAATACACTCTGGCTAGGCTTATAAATGCCCTAGGGCAGATAGCCTAGTATCTACCTATGAACCTATGAACCTATGAACAATGATAATAACAACATTAACAACAACAATAATAACAACATTAACAACAACAATAATAATAATAATAATAACTGAAATAATTCTTTCTAAAGGTTATATTAATGTAAAAACACTACAGTTATATAAATAAGAATATTTAGAAGAAGCTTATATATTTTTTATTTCTATTTTTATTTTTTTTAGCTAGGAACACCTGCCTAATGCTAAGAAAAAAAAATATTAAAGAAGTTTATTTTTCTTTAAAATGACAGAGATAGGAGAAGAAGGAATAAGTAAAACACTTATCTGGAAATTCTTATGGTGAACCTATTCTGAAAAAAATTCTCTAATGCCTATGCCCGAACGCCACAGATCTATCAGCACTTGAAGGCAGCAAACAAGATCTGAGGTAGTTTGTTCTGTATGTGGGGTTTATACGTAGGGGGAGGAGCCTGAGTACCAGATCCAAAGCTCTGAAGTGGACAAAGCCAGATCCAAGATCAGATCTAAGACCCATATGTAGAAGAATGTATGGAAAAGACATCATTAGATCTGAAGCTATGCAACCTAGCCATTCAGTAAAACAGTTCACTGTACCTATCCAGGCATGTCCAAAGAGCAGTTTCAGGTGTACTCTCCAGTCCAACTGGTGAATCTGGGCATTTTGAGGCAATGTTACAACTGCCTCATGTACACGGACAACCCTCTCCTCCTACCACCAAACACTAATACATGCGAGAGATGCAATTATACAGCCAAACTGGAGGCTAGGCTCTCTCAAACCAAGACTGGATCAGACAGTCAAGAGAAGAACAGAAATACTGGCATCACACCACCAGTCTCACATAGACCTATGAAATCAGCACCGGCAAAACACACACATAAGTACACGAAAACATATTTGGAGGCTGTAAATAAAAATCTGCAAAAGCAACAGAGACCTCCAAAGCAGACATCCAAGCAACCACCACCCCAACACAAACCATGAAACACATACTTCACAAAACCAGTGTGCCACGCAATCACAGCCCTTAAGTCAAAATAACATACCCAACATACTAGTAATAGGTGACTCTATAGTCAGGCATACTGACATCCCACTCACTAGGCTGAATAAGGAGAAGGTTACTGTTAGCTGCCTGACGGGTGCCAGGATCTGCCACATAACACAAGCACTCACGTCACTCCAGAACATGTACAAATATGACTCTGTCATTGTCCATGTTGGTGTGAATGACCTGAGCCATACCTCCCTGAACTACATGAAAAAAGACATGAAAGAGCTCTCTGATCACGTACCCCAGGTCGGTATGATCCTGACCCTGAGTAGCATCCTGCCCTCACCAAGAATGATACCACGGTATAAAGAAAGAATTATCAATTTCAATAATTGGCTAAGTTTCTGGTGTCATTCAAAGGGGATCCAGTGTCTGTCCACCTGGGATGACATGCTCGACAAGCCACGCTGCTTTGCTAGAGATGGCTTGCACCTGTCACCCTTAGGCTTTCGAATACTGGCCAAGGCTCTTGCCACCCCCATAGTGCCTTTTTGGGCAAGGCTCAAAAGACAAATCCACTGCTGTAAATAGCACAAGTAACAAAAATCTGAAGGTAATGCTACTCAATGCCAGAAGTCTAAACCTGAAAATGCATGCACTCGAGGCACTCCTCAGTATGGAGAAAATCGATATATGTGCAGTAACAGAAACCTGGTTTAAGGCTCCAGAGAGCACCCCAGCACTAACCAGGCTACAACTCATACCATACATTTCGGACACAGAACCCGGACCGAAATACAAAAGGTGGGCGAGTATCCATATTCATCAAGGATACCCACACCTCCAAGTTAGTGGCACAGCACGATGCTTCAGAGATCACCCACGTGCAACTAACAACAGGCAAAACTGCAATTGAAATTGTAGCTTGCAACAGATCACCCACCATGTCCCAGGACCCCCATTCTGCATTTCTGGAAACACTGGGAAACATAAAGGCCCTACCAAACACCCTAATATTGGGTGATTTCAACTACCCAAACATTAACTGGAAGAACTACTCAAGTACTAACTCCCTTGCCCAACATTTCCTAGAATTTATAAACTCAAATGCCCTGGATCAACTGGTCAACACTCCCACCAGAGATGACAACATATTGGACCTGGTCATCACCAACATAGGCAACAGGTGTTCCACACGAGAGGTCAACCCCTCGCTGATTAGATCTGACCATAAACTAATCACTTTGGATATCCACATTCCGTCCCCACCCCCGGACAAGGAAACCACCATGAAAAATTTTCAAAAGCAAACTTCATGTTACTTAAGACCGAGGTGGAAAGCTTCAAAGCCCCCATGCTATAGGATAACACTGTCCAAGCTGCAAAATCCTTTACTAATGCATTCTATGGGCACCTACAAGAATGCATGGATTGTGCTATCCCAAGTAAAACCAAGACTCACTCCTCTAAGAAAAGGAAACCAGTCTGGTGGACCCTTGCTATAAACAAGCTATACAACAGAAGGAGGAAACTAGTACAGAAAAGAGTAAAATCCCAAGAAGAGAAGACATCCCTGATCAGTATCAGCAAGAAACTACGATCCCTCATAAAATCGTCCAAGGCGTGCTTCAAAAGAAAAATTGCCAATGACTCCAAAGATAACCACAAGGCATTCTTTAGCTATGTCAAGAATCTAAGTGGCAATGCTCAGATCTGCTCGGAGTTAATGCAGAATGGCACAAAATACACTGAACCAACCGATATTGCCAACATCCTGGCAGACAGGTTCAGTGCAAACTTCACCCCACTCTCATCCCCAAAAGGGCCCATAACCATACCAGAAGAATGTAGAGCCCCTGAAATCACAGACAATCAGGTTAAAACAGCCCTCTCCAAAGCCAAAAACACAGCATCAAAGGGACCAGACAGTGTCCCAGGCTGCATCCTACACGAGCTCAAAGACAAACTAATCCCTCACCTAAACACACTGTTCAAACTCAGCCGCTCCACAGGCTACATACCCATAGAGTGGTGCACAGCAACGGTTATTCCACTCCACAAAGGTGGAGCCACAACAGACCCTGGGAACTATCGCCCTATAAGCCTGACTAGCTTGGTCTCCGAGGCTATGGAGTGCATCATCATGGAACTCATTAACAGAGACATTGGGAACCTCCAAACACTGGACCCTACCCAGTTCATCTTTGTTAAGGGCAGATCATGCCTCCTAAACCTGGTGGACTTCTTTGAGACAGTTACTAAGGCTACAGACAAGGGAAAGGTGGTACACACAGCCTACCTAGACCTCACAAAGGCCTTTGACACCATTCCCCATTCTGGTATTATAGACAAGCTCACCAGCCTGAACATAAACCCCTATGTCATAAGATGGGTTGCCAATTGGCTTACGGACAAAACCCACATGGTGAGAGTTGTGGGAGCTAGGTCTGACTCTAAACCGGTTACAAGTGGCGTTCCCCAGGGTTCAGTCCTAGGACCCCTCCTGTTTGGCATATACTTCTCAGAGGTACAGGCAAGCACAGGAGGACTACGGTTGACCAAGTTCACAGATGACTGCAAACTAGGGTCTATAATTGACTCTCTGGCTGATACAGACATCCTCCAAAAGGGTCTCACTGAGACGGATACCTGGTGTCAAAATCATGGTCTCAAGCTAAATGCCAAAAAGTGCATAGTCCTCCCCTTTGGAAAAAATAAAGTACCCAAAAACTACCACATAGGTGGTAGTCCCCTAAATATGGAAGATGTAATAAGGGATCTGGGGACCCAAGTAGATAGTAATCTCTCCTTCGATAATCACATTGCCAAAGTGGTTAGAAAATCCTTCTATGTGGCCCACCTAATCACAAAAGGGTTTGCATCCAGATCAAAAGAGGTCATTGTGCCCCTCTACTCATCACTCATCAGACCCATCATACAGTACAATGCCCCATTTGGGATGTACCTTACAAGACACCTGCAACAGCTGGAAAGACCACAGAAGTACCTCACCAAGAGGATCACTGGCCTCAAATAGATGCCCTATACAGCTCGACTGAAGAAACTCTAGCTGTACTCGGTTGCATACCACCTACTCAGAGGTGATCTCTGCCTGACATACAAGGCCATGTCCAACCCAGAATTGATGGACCTAAAGAAAACCTTATCCCCTTGAGCCACACGCTCTAGGGATCTAAACCTCACCACAACAATAAACAGGACATGCTGGAGGGATAGATTCCTGTCCCAGAGACTTCCCATGCTCTGGAACAAGATTCCAATCTACATTAGGCAGAGCTCCTCGCTAACACTCTTCAAAAGAAACCTTGACAAGTGGATGGGAAACAGAAAGTTTACCCCGGGGATCACTTCAGTGGCTCTGCTGGACAGAGGCACAGGGAACTAATCTAAGGGATCGGCGAAAGCCAACACATTCTGGCTAGGCTTATAAAAGCCTTTGGGCAGATAGCCTAGTACCTACCTATGAACCTATGAACCTATGATTAGAATGTCAAGTTAAATGTAACAGTCATGAGAAAATGTAGGCCATACTTCATGAAATGAAAACAATTTGAGCTGCCTGAAGAATGGTTTAAAATCAAAACTGCATATTATTACATGCTACTACAAAACTGGGAGGATAAAACTGACCAAAAGAAAAAGTCTCTGAAAAAAGTTGATACTAACCATAAGAGATATTTTTTGATTCCCCATCGTACTAGTCTTGAATCCATTTGCTCCCCACTGCAATTTCTTCTTAAGCTCCTGCTGGGGTAGGTTAGAGAAGAAAAAAGAGTCCATCGTAAAAGCAACCATGGTGACAGGATGAGGGGTTCATTTTGGTCCCTTGTGTAATCCCCACAGAAAGCTGACATGTGCTCACATATGTGAGGGCCTACAGTACCTTCCCCAGTGCGCACGTCCACACACACACACACACACACACACACATATATGCACACACACATGTGCGTGCGCATACACAATGAACACTACTGCATGAACATGGCTTACACACACACACACACACACACACACACACACACACACACACACACACACACACACACACACACACACATATGCACACACACACGTGCGCATAAATGATGAACGCTACTGCATGAACATGGCTTGGCAGAGCAAAGTTCATGTCCCTAGCCTATTACACCTTTCTTTGTCTGTCTCTCTATCTCTGTCTCTTGTAGGTTTTGGCATTGCACCAGGACAGATCCCCTCCTCCTTCCCACAGGATGAGTGAGCCAGAGTTGACCACTCACTCCCATCTTCCAACACTGGCTCCTCCATAAGCAAGTTACTAGTTGACCACAGGTCATCTAGGTCACAGTCATGGTTTTATCCCTCTATGCCACTGACTCAGCTTAAGCTGTATAACAATTTGCAGCAACTATGAGATAAATATTTACAAGTCAAATGCAGTGTGATAGGCTGGCAACATGAATGTGGCTTGCCAAGCCATATTCATGCACTGGCCTACAGGAAAAAACAGTTACCAAGACTTTTTTGCTATATCAGTATTAGAATATAAAAAATAAAACATATGCATTACTAGAAAAGAAATCTTCAATATAAAATTCACAAAAGCTAAATAAAGTGTTCATTATCCTGCTGGGATGTTACTGGAGTAGGTGCAATTCACTGTAGGTCTGTTCTTCAGCTACTGTAAAACTGAAATCTGGCAAGAGGATTGCAATGCTGTTAACAATCAGAAACCTGGTTAACCATATTAGAGGACATGTTTTTATGTATATCTTAATGGCAGTCAAAAAGGTGTGTTATAATTACTATGGGAGACTCATTTTTAGAATTTACCTTACTCTTTTTTAGCGGATGTTGGTGCTTTACATTCCAGCAGTAACATTCTGCCATTGACTAAAAGCCATGGCGGATGATGTGATCTTGTGTTAGAGACTCATAATGTCTGAGATTCTTGGTCATCATGGCCAGAATCTAATTAATCTGTCCCAGGTGAAGAAAGCAAATTTAACAAGTGTGGTGGATAAAGCCTATTTGTTCTTTCTTGTCCTCCCTGTGAATACTGAGGACAAGACAGGACCGTGACACCCATGCCCTGGCCCAGCAATCAAGGAGCCCCAATCCTCACCACTAACACCAGAGAGGGCATTTCATATATGAGGAAAGGAGAATAAATACAGACAGTAAAGTGCAATTTCCCTTAAGAGCACATAGAGATCGCAGTCAGTCCAGGGTCCAGATCTCAGTCTAGCTGGGCAAGCTAAAATCTCCAGCAACCTCTCTGTCCAACCAGTGCTTTGTGTCCCTGCCCAAGTAGCTGACACACACACACTTTGAGATAAGAGATTAGACAACCACAGAGACACTTCTGGGAAAGTCTGGCACAGGTTCTCCAGCTGTGCCCCCTTTTACCCAGACTATATGGTAGTAATTACTGCCACCACCCAGCTAACATTATCAGCTACCCAAAGGCCCTTAAAAGGGTGTCCAGTTATTACTGTCCAATATTATTATCCAGTTTGTAAGTGTCACTAATCAGTCAAGGCTTATTAGAGTGGCTTTGTACAATAAACTCTATAGATATGCAATGTACTCTAGAGCTTAACTTGTCTCTACATAAACCACCCACAGTTAAAAGGTTTTAAAATATTTAATAATAAATAATTAAAACCAGAAGACAATACTTTCTACTACACAGTGCTAGTCAAAACAGTTCAGAGATCACACAGAAATACTTAAAATAAATCAGTAGTACAGTTCTGACATCACAGAAAAACACTTAGTCTAAACTTTCTAATTCCTAGCTATTGCTAGAAGAAAACACACTTCTAAAATAACGATAATAAAAATAAAACAAATACACTCCCAGTCAGTGAACGTTCCATTTACCTTTGTCAATAATATAAATATAGTAGAAGCAGCACACAGGTTACGGAACGAAACAAGGCTATTTATATCCAGTATCTTAATGTGGAAAAGATATCACGTCGACTCATTTGTCAGCAACAAACTTTTATTCCATAAAATCGGCAAGCACTTTCACCCTTGTGGGCTTCATCAGACCTTTAAGAACTAACCTAAAGTGTACCATTATATATGTCACCACTTAAAAAAGGCAGCAAACTTAAGACACCACTATTACAACTTTTAAAGAGCCAGTATCTCACTAAATCAATACCGGTACATAATATATAACTCTCAATAAATCAATAGCTTGCCACACATGCTGTCAAAAATTTCATACATCTAAACATAAACATAAAATCAATAATCATATGCATACAACCATTTAAATATAACTAGTATTACAAATAAAAACTTTATTATCTATGCCATATTATAAGCCACCTATAACAATAGAATTGATGGCATATTAATGATATATACTTATACTGAATTACTAAATATAAAAATTTTTTTTTAATTTTAAAATAACTACCAACACATAATATATGGCGATATAATACAAAAAATTCATAATATAACATATATATATATATATATATATATATATATATATATATATATATATGTGTGTGTGTGTGTGTGTGTGCAAAACCTATACCCCTACTAGGCACCAACTATCACAAAAACTTAAAATATATTAGTATATCAGTAGATCAATAGATTACCTATAGATAACTAATATTCGATATACCTAATATGCATGCATAACCAAATCTATACGGGGGAGCTACTTCAAACCCTTAGATTTCAAGAATGGTTTGAGTGGTACCTTGTCATTGAGGCCAGGGTACTGATCTGCCCTTAATCTGATAATCCATCTAGCTTCTTGTGTTTCTGTAAAATTCCTAATGTCCCCACCTCTAACGCTGGGAGTCACAACCCCAATAACATTGAACCTAAATTCATGGGTGGAGCCTAGTTCCAATAAATGCTTAGATAGTGCATTGACACTAGAGCCCAACCTAATCTGATACAAGTGCTCATGTATATGGTATTTCAGCCTCCTATCTGTCTTCCATACATAAAAGGCATCGCATGCTGTGCAACTCGCCAAATAAATCACATATTCCGATGCACAATCAGCATGAACATTAAAAATATACTTAACACCACTCAAAGGGTATAACTGTAACAAGTAGAGTACCCAACACAAAACAGCCACCCAGACCACAGTAGCTCGAATAGGAACCAAGTAAGTGACTACCTTACGTCAAAGTCTGTCATACAAAGTCTGTCATACAAATCCACACCACGAGCCTGGTAAACACAGGTTTATTGCAACAAGTATAATCCACACAGGTTGAGCGCTTTCATCCACACTAAGGCAGATTTCTTCAGAACCAATTAGCACAGTTAGCTAGGTGTGTTTATAAAGCTAATTTGGCGCCAAAAAAAAATTAAACTTGCTGGATGTCAATCACTCCCATTTGACAAATGAATTTTAACTGTTGTGCATTGTTAGAATCAAAATAATAAAAATAATAAAAAATTTTTTACCTATGCATAATACACCTTGTACACTTATAAACAGTAATTAATATAAATCCATATTAAGACATAAAAAACATACAAAACAAGTAAAAAACATAAAATATATATTTTGTATAAATATATAAATTATCACTTTGATGAAGTGTCCTAAATTTATCTAGCAATTTTAACCCCTTTGCAAAAGGAGATATGGTTTGATGCTAATGCTATCATTCAAACCCGGCCACGAAGTGGCATCACACAAAATCTGCCACTTAGTCTCTAGACACGACAAACCTATCTTCCAGTTACCCCCATGTGCATTTACCTCAATTTGGTCAATAATTTTAAAGTGAAGCTATGTTGGGGACCCTTTTCACTGATGTGTTTACTTAATGCATTTTTTGGGTCTACTTTGTTGATTTTATACATGTGTTCGTATATACGGGTCTTAAGCTTCCTTTCCATCTTGCCAATATAATAAGCCGGAATACCCCTATTTTATACCAAAGATGTTGGGAATGTTAAAAATGTGATTAGGTCACATTGGGAAATACTTACAATAGATCCCAAAGTTAGGGAAGTTGTTGGTGATACCCCAATGCTTGTATATAAGAATTGGCCTAATTTGAAGAGATTACTGTGTCACACTCATACTAAAGTTGAGGAAAGTAATATTCAAGGTACATATCCATGCAACCAGTGTAATTTTTGTCAGTTTATAGAGTCCAGTAATGAATTTGAGCACCCTTTGAGTGATGGTAAGTATACTTTTAATGTTCATGCTAATTGTACATCGGAACATGTGATTTATTTGGCGAGGTGCACAGCATGCAATGCCTTCTATGTATGGAAGACAGATAGGAGGCTGAAAGACCGTATATGTGAGCACTTGTATCAGATTAGGTTGGGCTCTAGTGTCAATGCACTATCTAAGCATTTATTGGAACGAGGCTCCACCCATGAATTTATGTTCAATGTTATTGGGGTTGTGACTCCCAGTGTTAGAGGTGGGGACATTAGGAATTTTACAGAAACACAAGAAGCTAGATGGATTATCAGATTAAGGGCAGATCAGTACCCTGGCCTCAATGACAAGGTACCACTCAAAGCATTCTTGAAATCTAAGGGTTTGAAGTAGATCCCCCGTATAGATTTGGTTATGCATGCATATAAGGTATATTGAATATTAGTTATCTATAGGTACCCTATCGATCTACTGATATACTAATGTATTTTAAGGTTTTAGTGATAGGTGGTGCCTAGTAGGGGTATAGGTTTTGCACACACATATATATATATATATATATATATATATGTTATATTATGAATTTTTTGTATTATATCGCCATATATTATGTGTTGGTAGTTATTTTAAAATTTAAAAAAAAATGTATATTTAGTAATTTGGTATAAGTATATATCATTAATACACCATCAATTCTATTGTTATAGGTAGCTTATAGTATGGCATAGATAATAAAGTTTTTATTTGTAATACTAGTTATATTTAAATGGATGTATGCATATGTTTATTGATTTTATCTTTATGTTTAGATGTATGACATTTTTGACAGCATGTGTGGCAAGCTATTGATTTATTGAGAGTTATATATTATGTACCAGTATTGATTTAGTGAGATACTCGCTCTTTAAAAGTTGTAATAGTGGTGTCTTAAGTTTGGCGCCTTTTTTAAGTGGTGACATATATAATGGTACACTTTAGGTTAGTTCTTAAAGGTTTGATGAAGCCCACAAGAGTGAAAATGCTTGCCGATTTTATGGAATAAAAGTTTGTTGCTGACAACTGAGTCAACGTGATATCTTTTCTACATTGAGATACTGGATATAAATAGCCTTGTTTCATTCCGTAACCTGTGTGCTGCTTCTGCACTTCTAAAATAACTTACTTACATAGAGCAACAGGCAGTGCTGCGAGTCGGATAGTCAGACAAAACTGCTTAATAATCTCTGGTTCTCACTGTTTCAATTGAAACTCCTGTTCTGATAAACATTACATCATATTTTACACCTTCCTGGTGTTCCCAGGCTGACAGAAACTGCATTTACATTCTTTTACACTTAGAACAATAAAGGACATTCCATATGTAAATTCTGGTCATTAACTTTAGCCTTAAAACAATAGGCAGGAAGCTTTCATCTAGCCGGACTGGAGTCGACTTGTAAAACATCAAAGGCAGTGATGAAATAATTTTAATTTCAAAGGACCAACAAGAAATGCTTGACTTAGCTTTCTTTACAGCAGATGGCAATGTTGCCACATTGTTTTAAGTTCAACATTCATATTTACAAATAATAGAATTATCTGCACAATTCTGTCTGGCTAGGCTGGCAGCCTTCACCCATCTCTACCAGTCTGCACAGTTTTCCCCCTGGAGAACTCAAGCTAGTTTTTCAAGACCATTGAGAAATGCTGCTTGAGAGGGTTAGGTCGATCTGAGTATACCTATCCCATTCCCTGCCTTGAGAGCCCATCTGCATTGGCATTGCTACTCCCATTGTAGTGCTGCACTGACATATCATATGCTTGCAACCCCGGCTACATCTTAGCAACTTGGCATTTTGCTGACTCGCTTTGTTTAACCATTTTAGATGGTTGTGGTCTGTCCTAACAGTGCATTTACTTCCATACAGATAAGGCTGAAGTTTTTGCAGTGCCCACACTATGGCTAGACATTCCTTTTCTACAGCTGCATAGCATTCCTCCCTGGGCTGGAGATTATGACTCAGATAAACCACTGGGTGCTCTTCCCCCCTGAAGAAATCTGGCTAAGTACAGCCCCCACCCCATGGTTTGAAGTATCCACCTGCACAACAAATTCTTTGCTGTAATCTGGACTGGCTAACACAGGGGGTCCTCCCAAAGCTTCTTTAAGCTTCTGGAATGCCTGTTTATATGCTGGGGTCCACACTACCTTATCTGGCCTGTTCCTCCCTGTCAGGTCTGTGAGGGGAGCAGCTATGGTACTATAACTGGGGACAAACTTACTGTAGTACCCTGCTGTCCCTAAAAATGCCCTCACCTGCTTTTTAGTAACAGGTACAGAACATGTCTGAATGGTTTCCACTTTGGCAGATTCCGGCCTTATCTTATCACTCCCACTCTATGTTCTAGGTAGGAGACCTCCGCCATACCCACCTGACATTTGCTCGGCTTAATGGTTAACCCTGCCCTCTGTAGTCTGCCCAGCACCTCCCTGACATGCTGAAGGTGCTCTGGCCAGGAATGGATGTAGATGGCAATATCATCTAGGTAAGCAAGGGCAAACCCTCCTGCTCCTGTTAGGATATGATCTACCAGCCTCTGGAAAGTCACTGGGGCATTCTTCATCCCAAAGGAAATCTTTGAGAACTCATACAAGCCAAAAGGAGTCACAAAGGCTGACTTCTCTCTAGCACTGGGAGTCAAGGGCACCTGCCAGTAACCCTTGGTAAGATCAATGGTTGTAAGATACTTAGACCCACCCAGGTGCTCTAGGGCCTCATCTGTCCTAGGCATGGGGTAAGTATCTGACTCTGTGTAACTATTTAATTTCCTGTAGTCCACACAGAACCTGGTGCTGCCATCCTTCTTTGGCACAAGCACCACTGGGGAGGCCCAGGGACTGTTGGAGTCTTGAATCACCCCTAGTTCCAACATCTCCTGTACCTTCATCCTCAGAGTCTGTTTGACTCTCTCAGGCACCCTATAAGGGGCCTGCCTAATAGGCCTTTGGGGTCCTGTATCCACCTGGTGCTGCACCAGGTGGGTGCACCCTGGTTTCCCAGTGAACATGTCCCCAAATTCCTGCAACACTGTTTGGATTTCTTGAACCTGGGTAGGAGATAGCTGCTGGAACATTGCTTCCCCTTCCACTAAGGTGTCAGCCCGAGCCTCACTGCAGAGATCAGACTCCTCCTGCAATCCACTGCAAATGCTCAGCACAAGGGCCTCCCTGTCATGGTATGGTTTCATCATGTTAACATGGTACAATGTGTGCCCCTGTCATCTGCCTAGCAGTTCCACCTTGTAAGGTCCTTCCCAAGCTGCTTGCAGTTTGTTGTGTCTGAGAGGAATGAAAACCATCACCTGGTGCCCCACAGCATACTCTCTAGCTCGAACATTCCTCCCATACCACACCTTGTTCTGTTGTTGGGCTTCTGTCAGGTTCTCCTGGGGCAAGCCCATGAGTTCCCTGAGCCTTGTCCTGAGCTTTAGGACGTATGCCACAACAGACTCCTTGTGAGACTCAAGCTCACCTTCCCACTCATCTCAAATTAAATCTAGAGGTCCCCTCACCCTATGCCCATACAGCAACTCAAAGAGTGAAAAGCCTGTGGATTCCTGAGGAACCTCTCTGTAAGCAAACAACAGATGGGGCAGATATTTGTCCCGCTCCCTCTTAAACTGATCTGCAAATGCCTGTAGCATGGACTTGATTGTACAGTTTAACCTCTCAACAAGACCATTAGTCTGGGGATGGTAGGGGGTGGTCTTCATGTGCTTCACTCCACAGGACTTCCACAGACAAGCCAGCAGGTCTGACATGAAATCTGCACCTCTGTCAGCCAGTATTTCTTTTGGGAAACCTACCCTGCTGAAAATTTCTAAAAAAGCATTTGCCACCTTCCATGCCTCAATGGAGGACAAAGCCACTGCCTCAGGGTATTGTGTAGCATAATCCACTACCACTAGGATATACCTTTCCCCCTGTGGAACTTGGAGTACTCAGAGGACCCACAATATCCATAACTACCCTCTGAAATGTCTCCTCAATCACAGGCAAAGGCATCAAAGGAGCTCTCACCTTGTCTCCTGCCTTGCCTACCTTTTGGCACTGCTCACAGGTCCTGCAGTACCCTGTTACATCTATGGAAATTCCAGGCCAATAGAAGTTCTGCATAATATGCCTCTTTGTACGTTTTATGCCCATATGACTTGCAAAGGGAATATCATGGGCTATGGCTAGAAGCACCAGATGGTAGGCTCTAGGCACTACCAACTGCTGTACTCTCTCACCTTCTAGCCCTCCCTCAGGGGTCCAGTCTCTGTATAGTAACCCTTTGTCCCAGTATACAGATTCTCCCTTTCCTGAAGAATCAGGTGCCTACCTAGCTACCTGCCTCAGGCCTTGCAATGTAGGGTCTGAGAGCTGAGCCTGTCCCAACTCTTTCCTTGTAACCCTTCCCAGCTCCCCTTTCACAGGAAGTCTGGCATCCTCTGATCAGTTGTGAGGTATCGATTGTATATCATCCAGGAACGAGGAGGTTATACCAGCCCTGTACTCCTCCCTTATCAGACCCATTATTCAGTACAATGCCCCCTTTGGCATGCTCCTTGCCAAGCACATGCAGCAGTTAGAGAGCCCACAGAGGTTCCTGACCAGGAAAATCCAGGGTATCAAACACCTATCCTATATAGATAGGCTAAAAACCCTGTCTCTCTACTCAGTCTCACGAGACTGTTCAGAGGTGACCTGTGTCTGGCATACAAGGCCATCTCAGGCTCAGCCTTGATGGAGTTGCTGCATATCTGTAAGTCAAACTCCACTTGCGCAACCCACACACAAGGCCTCAACCTGGTCTGTGACATTAATAGAACTTGTTTGCAAGATAGATTTGTTTCCCAAAGACTCCCCCATCTGTGGAATAGACTCCATCTCCATGTCAAGCAGAGTGCCTCACTAGCCCTCTTTAAGAAGAACTTGGACAACTGGATGGGAAACAGAAAATATATCCCTGGGATCCCACCTGTGTCCCTGCTGGACAGGGAAAACAGGTGCTGCTTTGTGAGAACATGGATGTAATTCTTGGCTAGGCTTATAAGAGCCATCGGGCCAATAGCCTAGTATCATCCTATGAACCTATGTACTTGCATTTGTCTGTTTCTGCCACATGTTCAATGGTCATTGTAAATCACCATGTACATAGTCCACAACCCTGAGCTGCTAATAATAACCTTTCATCTTTTTGGTTTAAATTCACCTCTCCTTAATCATTCCTGCATCAAATTCTGATTGACATGAGATTGTTCCAGGAGATTTCTAAAACTGAAACGATATTTATGCCTTTTCCACATTTATTGCCTTCTCATCTGATCCTTCTCCTTATAATCTTTGTTTATTTATTTTTTTTGGCACATTCAGTTGTTGCCTAATTTTTATCTACGTCTGGTTTGATTTCCATTCCCATTTGACACCAATATGCTTCTGTTAAATTAAGCAGGAAAATCTTAGATTTGTTCTCCTCATGTTCCAAAACTTTCACTATGAAATCGACAGATATCTATACAATCCTATGATTGCAGATCTATACATGTAATCAGTTTTGAGGAGGTCCATACCTCCTTCAGAGCGTGGAATATATAATCTTGGTATAGACTGATTATTATATATCATAAGAGTGAAGTAGTTTTTCTTGTTTTTCCTGTCCAATTGATCCAATACCTTTAGGAGCCTGTTAATCACCCCGAAACTGTAAGTTAAAACAGGAAGAGCAAATTGGTTTATAGCTTGGGATTTTTTCCCAGATATCAGGGCTGTTTTCAGTACTGAGTTCACATTTGTTCATATTTTGTAGTTGATCCTTAATCAAGTCCCAGATATTTATACACTCCCTCCTATTCAAGTACCTTAATATCACATTCCTGTCTCAGACTGATATTTTCTTGGTGCTACAGCTTTTCTGCATTAAATATTGCTTTTGCACATTTATCAAGACCAAATGACATTCGTATATCATCTTAGAAAGTGCTGACCACCTCCAGTTAAGCTTTCAGCTCCTCATCTGATTAACTATACAGTTATAAAACATCAATGAAGATAACATGAGAAGTATTTACACTTTGTTTTCTGGCAACCAGACTGTAACCTTAACCTTATCTGTTAAGCAGACAGTTAAATGGGTTACGGGCACGATAAAAGAGCAGCATTAACAAAGAGTCACCCTCGAATATCCTCCTTTGAATTTTTATTTCTGGGATAATAATTTTCCTTTATCGTGACTTAGCTGCAAAGTGGTTTGCCACTGTTTCATGGTCACTATAATCTAATTGATCAATGTAGGGTGTATCTTATATATCTGTAAGCACTTTTTACCCATGAATATGGGATGCTGTCAAATACGTTTTTGTAATCTAGCCATGTCATACGTGGATTCTTCCATTTTCTATAGTTTTCCATTATGATTTTATTTAACAACAAATGATCTTTTGTTCCATATGATTTTCTGTTGTTAGCCTTTTTTTCTGTTGCCATAATTGAGTTTTCTTCTAAATGACCATAAACTTTGTCAGCATCAGTTCCAGTATGTAGTTTATACATCTTTGGAAGGCAAGTTGTGGGTCTATAGTTTTTAGGATAGCTTGTAGTTTCACTCTTAATGAGGATTATCTTTTTTCATGTTGTTAACCAGGTTGGTGTCCGTTTAGGGTGCGTATATAAATAGTTCTTACTCAGGGATACATCCTTGTGTAAAGACGTTAATACTTTTAGTCAGAAGTTAGGTACTGCATCTGGGCTTGGGGTTTTCCAGTTAGGAGCTTTTCTTAATTTTGTTTCAATTTCTCTGGCCGTTACTTCATCACATTTCATATCCTGTACATTTGAACGTCTTACTGGTTCTTTTACTTCTTCTAGCTGTTCAGCATCTTTGTTATATTCCACAGGGTATTCATAGATATTTCTCCAAAATGTGTCTATTTCTTCTTTTTTGGTAGTATTTATATTCCTTTTTCTATGTTTCCCAATTCTCTATAAAAGTTTTTGAGTCATCAGTGAACTGTTTATTTTGTATGTTTCCTTTGTATTTATCTGCATATTTTCTAAGTTTTTCTGCCTGTGCTGATATCTTTAGCTTATTATTTGTGATAGTATGCAATAGATCCTAGTCTGTTCTAATACTGTGTGTTGCTTTTATTACTTTTATCTTTCTAAGTAATTTTGTTGATCTGTTCCCTCTTCTATACTTTTCTAACAGTGACACTTTTTGTCTTAATTGCTTTATAGTTTTCTCTTTTTGATACTTCCATGATGGCTTTTGTTTTTTCCCTTCCTTTCCCTTATTGCCCTGTATTTTTGTGGTAAGACTTTATCTGTTATTAATTTAGCTCCACAGTAATAAATCATATTTACTTCTGTTAATATTCTTGATTACTGTGTTGATTTGTTTTATCAAACTTCTAACAGTTTGGGTCTTACTGACTTTCTGTAATCTATTCCTTTCATCAATCTTAATATAGCTGTCCATCTCTATTAAAACAAGCAACTCTTCTCCTAGATCTTTTTCTTCTAAACTGAATGCATATTCTTTATTCTCTGTTTCCTGTGGGCAGTCTACAGAAAGTTCCAGAACATCTTTTTCCTGACATATTCTCTTCAGCTGCATCCTGTGTCACCCTTTGCTTTTTCATATGGGAACTCACTGGCCTATCACTCCACAACACTGACTGCTTAAGAGTTGCCACTGTTTCCTGCTCTTTCCGTTGCTGTTCAACTCCAACAAAACTTTTGTACTGATTTTCTACTGAAGGCTACAGAGTATTTTCATATGGTAACTGATCAGATGCTTCCCATTCCACCTGTGTCTCCTTTATCTGAGGAATCATTGTTCTACCATGCCGTGATGTTACCAGATTGGGTTTTCTGCACTAAATCTTTCACTTCGCAGGTAATCCATAACATCAAATTCTACTTTTTTAACTTCTCCATTACTCATCCTCTTTTCTACTTTTCCCCTTTATTTTCTTATTTTTTGTATTGTAAAATTTTCCATATCTGGATGCCTTTGCCTATATTTCTCTTCAAATATCTTTGCTGCTGCTTTTTTGTACTGATTACTTTTGTCTTCTCCTTTGTTCAAATATCATACTATGTTAAATCTTTTCTTTCCCATGTCTGTATTTCTTTTTCAGATGTCTCCTGGTTCTCCTGTTTTTCCTTACTTTGGGGATTCATTGTTCCATCATACAGCGACATAACCTGTTTGCTGATCTTTTGTTCTACATTTTCCCTTTGTGATCTTATTTTTTTGTATTGTGAAATTTTGAAATTTTCCATATCTGGGTGCATTTGCCTGTATTTCTCTTCAAATATCTTTAGAGTGTTTTTTGTGTTTTTTTTGTATTGATTAGTTTGGGTTTCTTCTTTGCATAAATATTGCATCATATCATAGCTCTCTTTTTTTCCTATGACCATGTTTCTTTTTTATACATTTCAAAAATCTCTAGATTTTGATCTTTATATTTCCACACTTCCTCAGTCATTTCTCTTCATAGGTTCATAGGTGTGTACTAGGCTAATGGCCCTGCAGCCTTTACAAGCCTAGCCCAAAAAAATTGCCCAGGCACCGTGCCACCCAATGTTAGTTCACAGTACCCCTATCCAGTAGGGCAACTGGAGTGATCCGTGGGGTGAACTTTCTGTTACCCATCCACTCGTCAAGATTCCTCTTGAAGAGGGCCAGTGAGTTGCTCTACTTGACATGAATGGGAAGCTTATTCCAGAGTATGGGCAGTCTTTTTCCAACTGGCCCAAGGTTTCTTGGTCTATATAATGTTTTTCATGATGAATCTATTGTATTAATGAACACACATTTGTATTTGAAGGTTTTAACATTTTTTCTTTTGCAAGTATTTTTCTTTCCTCTAATTTCTCCCTTAATCCTTTAGAATATCATCTGTCCAGAAATTCTGGGCTTCTTGCATAATAGTAACAACGTATGATTTCTTTCTTATCCTCAATAGTCCACTCTGTCATCTTAATGGCTCTTTTTTTGCTCTGTCAGCTTTTGTGTTTTTTGTAGACTACTATTTTCTTTTACAACAGGGGGTCCATCCTCCCCCTGCACATGGCCTAATCCCATTCTAGGAATGTTTCTGTGTCTTGAGGATTCAACACTGTCATTTTATTCCAGTCCTGGCACCAGTGAGCCTACCATGATCGGGCACTTTTTACCCTGGTTCTTGTGGACCAAGCTGTCTTTTTTTATATTTTAACCTACTACTTCTGTCCATGACATATGCTATATAAAATATAATCTATATAAAAGTGTGGTTTTGGTGAAAGTTTGTAAAAACCGGGTCTGCTTCATGAAGGTACTCACCAAGACTTAAGGATGAACTTACTTCCAGCAATACTACTTTCCTTTGCTTGCTGATATTGTCTCTCCACTTGAAACCCCACTCTCATGTTAAGTTTCTGAAATGATAAAATATGGGTAACAGAAGAGGAGACCCTGGCATTCCTTGCCATCGTTGGAATTGGAGGAACTATTCAGTTAACCTCAGGGTTTTTAGGTCTTGGTGAGGCTGGCCAGATAGTTGAGACAGAAGGTCAGGAAGAGGATCCAGCACCCATGGAGGGTGTTTCAGATAAAGTCAAAGATAAGGAAACCAAACCTGCTGGGACCACAGGGGGGGTGATGGCAATTACTGTTGCCTTGTACCTGATGGCTTTCTGTAGAAATTTGGTTATAAGCGGAAAGGGTAGAAAGGCATATGGGAGACCAGTGAACCAGTTCTGGGCCACAGTGTTCCTCACTGACTGACCGTCTGCGGGAATGCAGTGAAATCAAAGGGCAGTGCTTTGAATTTGAAGTGACTGGCTCCCAGCTGAAAGTGGAGAAACCTTCTGGATTGCGTAGTTATCTTTACATGGTAGTAAGCATACTAAATCTCTATCAAGCACATTCAATCATCCTTCCTCAGAAGAGGCAAAATTGACTGTACTGTTACCATTTGGAACTTTAACTTAGGTGGCTGATGTCCAGTACAGGCCTGAGGTCCATGGTCTTTTTTTGGGAACCAAAAAGAATTGTAAATAGACTTCAGATCATTGCTGGTCTGATGGAACCTAGGCAAATTTACATTTATATAAAAGTTATATTTGCTGTTACTAAATCCGTCTGATTGGGTGGCAAGTTAGGGATTTTCTTTTTGATGGTTGGGGGAAAACAAAGAGAATAATGCAGTCTGTAGTTATTGTCTTTTCCACCCAAGATTCTTAAGTGTTGGCTAGCCAGGCATGAGAGTGCAGAGATAAATGCCTAGCGACTTCCTCCAGAGTATGGAAGTCGGGCACAGAATTGGAAGGGTTTCTGGAGAAGGGACCTCAAAACCCTTAGATCTGTGGACCTCCTCTGCCCCTAGGTTCGCATTCATTAAAGTTGTTCCCCCATCTGCTCGGGGGAGGGGCTCTGTAACCAGAACTGTCCTGGGAAAAATTCTGGGATTTACGAAACCAGAGCTTCTTTCCACCCAACTAGTTTAGGAAAAAAGTCCTTTGGAGGATGGAACTCTATATCCCCATGGCAGACTGAGTCTTGCCATCCTGCTCACTTCTAGTGAGCATCTCTTTTATCTTGACTCTAAAAAGTGTTGACCCATCAAAGGGAGCATTGCTGAAGGACGTCTTATAACTTTCCTCAAAGTCATAGAGATGCATTCAGACATGCTGTCAAATAACAGCACCAGTGCCTGCTGCTCTCACAGTGCTATACACCGCATTGAAAAGTAGGTGCGTGGACACATTAGATATAAATTGTAGGGTAGACAGCTGCAACTCCACTGTTTTCTGGTTGCCCACAGGCAAATTACCAGAGAGAAAGTTCTTTAGTCAAATCCCTCTGAAAATGAGTCGTGTGTCAGTGCTAAAAAGAGCAAATGTAGCTGAAGCATATGTGCACTTTCCAAATCTGTGCAACTCCCTGGACTCCCTGTTAGGAGGACAGACAGAGATGCTCTTTTCAGAAAGCTCCTGCTTTATGGCTGCTGCCACAACCATAACATCAGCTTGGGGGGTTTGCTTCAGTGTGATCTGTTTTGGGGAGACATGAGTATTTTATTTGGTTTCATTGGAATTGGCTCTTTCTCATCAGGCTCCTTCCAAACCTGCTATGAGACCAAATCAATGTGCTTGTCAGTCAGCAGGACCATCCAGGCAGTAAATGAGCCAGCCCCCAAAAGCCTCAAGGAATACCATCTCCTCTTGGGAAGGGGTTTTAGACAATCAATGCCTCCACCCTTTGCTTCATCAATTCTAGGCTCTTTTTAAAGAAGTTGTCTTCCAAGGGGGTCCTAGGGGACTCCTCCCCCTTCTTTAAAGTCAGTATCTGCTCTGAACAAATCCTAGGAGGAGTTAACTTGCCTCCTTTTGCATATATGTTTCCTGTGATGTTTCCTGGGGGGGGGTGCTCCAGAGAAGTCCTGGAATCCTAATGGGGACCCATCAACTGAGGATTCTCGAAACTAAAGGAGGTTAGCTATCTGTGATGAACAGGATGTTTGGGCAAAGCTGCAGAACCCAGAGGGAGTTGGGAAATATCCAAACAAGTGTGAAGAACCTCCTCTCTAGGCCTGGAGAGGACCCTTTCAAACACTTCGACTGGTGAAGTTGAGATAGAAACTGAATATGGTCATCCAAGACCCAAAGACCCAAAGGAAATAACAACTCCACCACTGACTTGACTCAGCTATCTTTTCCCTTCAGTACCTCAGCCTCGATCCCTTGACTTTGAGACCCCTTGCAATCCAACAGTACCAGAGTCAAAAGAGTAAGTAAAGTTGCCATAGTCAAACTAGAAGTCACTTTCATCTCTGACAAGATTATCTCACTGGTGTCACTCAGTACCATGGAACCCTGGACCAAGAAACCAAAAGGGGAACTGACTGGGAAACACTTGGAGACCCAGGAAGAGGGGGAGCTGGGAGGACCCCCATCTGAATCTGAGTTCAAAGATATTTCCTCATCATTCTATCAATGTTGATTTCAGAAAGGCTTCTTATCAACCAAAAAGACCTGAGGGAAGATGCCACCAAAGGTGGACATGGAGACCGTTGTCTATACTGGAAGATGGGTGAATCAAGTCTGGGACTTGCTGACTCCTGTGAGAAGTGGTATGTAGGAGAAGGAATTTGGATCTGTTTTTGTTCATGACTTGGTGTCAGATCCATCATTGTAGGATTCTTTGGATCTGGCTCTGACTACAGAGTTGGATCTGGACACCTCTTCCTGGGGCAGTCTTTTTGCTTCTCCTTCTCTTCTTTCTCCTTGGTCTCTTCTCTCTCTCTTTCTTTTGTATTCTTAGGTCTATTTGATTTCTTAGAGGAAGGGGAGGCTGAAGTTGAAGTAAGAGGAGAGGATTCTCCCAAATGGGTAGGGAAAAGACCCTGTAATAGTAATTTATTTTGTTGATCCACAGCATCCCTGGCCCCAAAGAAGGCACAGGACTCAGACATGATATTAAATTGGTCTGTCCCCAAGCATAAAACACACAAATCATAAGGGTCTTGTAGGGGAATCTTGTACCCACAGGCACTGCATTTTTTTAAAAGCAGAAGCTTGGTCAGACATGTTGAAAATCTGAACATAATTATATCACATAGTACACAAAAAATGTCAAGAACTTACAAGCATTATTACAATAGTAACAGTAAAGATAGTACATTATAAAACTATGCAGAACCTTTTTGTTTATATGGGCAGGGGATAAGGGCAGGGAGAAAATTTCCCAGGAAAGAGGAAATGTTTAGCAAAAAGAATAAGTCAAAGTGTAAGAAACAACTCCTGAAAAAACTATACTAGCTACCAAAAATCCTAAAGTGTAAAAGAAAATAAAGAAATATCAACTTAGCTGTCATTGAGGGCTGAGGTCTCATGGATCACGTCTGGTCTCTTCAGAGAGCAAACAAGCTCTAGGGTATTACAGGAAACAGGAGGGAATTATGGGTGGAGGAGAAGCTTGATCTTGTGATCCAAAACCTTGGAAAAATGTGCCAAGCTCAGATCTAGTCGTATCCAACAATCTGTTCATTCAGTCATACAAATAAAACAACGTAAGATCCTTAAATCTACTTGATTGTCAAGTTCCAGTGGAGGTATGGTTAAATTTTTCTGCACAAAGTTAAGATCCCAAGAAGGAGCAACTTGTTTGCATCATGGTCTCAAATATAACACTCCTTTCAGAAACTATTTTAGTAAAACACATAGAAGAAAGTGGAAGATCCATGGGCAGACATGCTTAAATTGTCATAAGATGTACATTGATAGCAGAGTAAAAAAAAAACAGAGGCATAGGTCTCAACCTTCCATCTCCAAAATGAGGAACACTACCTCTCATAATGGGGAACAAATAGGCAAAATGTGGAACATGTACTAACAACTTAGTAACAACTTCAACTAGGAACTTTATTAGCTAGTTTAAATGTGCTAATGTTTACTTATAAAAAGTTATTTTGCTGGATTAATATGATTCCTTTTTATTTGCCATGGATGTTAGATAAAAAAATTCCTAACACTGAATGTGTGACAAGACCCTTTCAAAATGTAACTTTGCAGAACATGACCTTTTTAAGACCCAAAATGAGGAATGTTCCTCATAATGAGGTACACTCGAGAGATATGGCCAGAGGTTGGTAACTCACACAAACATCTGAGCACCAGTGGTACATAATCTCTTACAGGGCCCCAGCTATTGACTAGGCACCAACTAGAAAATACCTTCCAATTGCCCATATAAGATTTTTTTAGTAGCAGATTTCCTTGCTTCCTATAGTACCTGATGCACATCCTGTGAAAAGAAATGCCTTAAAGGTATTAGAACTGACTAATCTAGTCAGTTAGTTGTAAATGTTTGAGATAGGGGTGTATTAACCCCCCCCCCCCCGTCTTGAGTGAGAAGGTCCAGTTTTGGAGGAAGCTTGTGGTAATTACCCTTGGCCAGTTCCATAAGACAGGAGAACCAATGTTGCCTGGGCAAGAAGGAGGTCACCACAATTATTTTTGGAGAGTCGTTCTGAATCTTCAGAATTACTATAGATATCAGTGGGAAGGTTGGAAACTGATAAAGGAAAATTCCTATCCATGACAATGAAAAAAACATCTGTTTTCTAGGCCTGTTTGCATGGAATTCTGGAACAGAATTTGTTGAGTTGTATGTTTTGAAAGGAGGCAAGCAAATCTACTTGAGCCAATTCCAGCAACTCCCCTGAAAGTTAGTATTTGTATCCGATGTCAACTGTATCCCTCCTGAACTACCTTTGACACCCATGAGTCTTCCATAATTTCTTGTCAAAGGGAAATGTAATGAGCTAGTTGTTGGAAAACGTTTTGAGAAATTGAGGGGGGGGGGTGATGCTGACATAGTTAATCTGAAGTTGTAGACCACCCCTTTTTTTATTCTTACTGTTCATCTCTTTTTGTTTCTCTGTTTGGCCATAGAAGGCAGGGAGTACTTATTTTGTTTCTTAGACATGAAAGAAGACCTGGGAGATTTTTAAGGGGGAAACTCCCTGAATTAATTTCCTTCTCTCATCAAATAGTTTGAGGGCCTGAGTAGCAAATTCAAAAATTCAGACATTACCTCATCAGAAAACATTTGATTCTATAACTAGACATAAACAGTAGCTGAAGCAGAGGCCCTAGACACAGTATTTTCACAATCATGCACACTTCTTAAACTTGTTTAGATACCTGGGAAATGTTGGAAACAATAGGATTGATATAGGCACTACCTTCAGGGGAAGAATGTTAGCTAGAGCTCTCAAACAGTGTCTACAAGAAAGCACAAACTTCCACATATGTGTCTGATACTTAAGAATTTTATAAGCCAAAGTGAAAGAAGAAAAGGGGTTCTCAAAGGGGACATACCTGCAGGAAAGGAGCTGAAATGCTGGTTGCTGCTCCTGTGACGCCTCTGTGCTGCTTCTTCACACTGCAGTAAAAAAGTATTGAAAAGTTTCATTCTGACTGCTGATATTCCCTCCTCAGGGTTGACCAGTCAGGAGTCAGAGTGAAAGTGTGGGAGAGACAGAGCTTTTGGAAGCTGTCGGGTTATTGTGACTTGGACAAGACACAACTTATATAGCCTAAATGCTTCTGCAGCAGTGGGAATTATAAACATCATGTGTTATTGCTGCCTAATGAATGTAATTATAGGGACAGAGATTCTTTTGTTTCTACAATGTGAGGCATTTGATTTCTGATTAAAATCTTCTGGGGATTCTCTAGCTTATAGGCCTGATAACGCCTAACAAACAGGGCCTTATACCACTGAACGTCCCTCCTACATTAATTCCAGAGTCAATATGAAGACCACATGTACCTCAGGTAAAACAGAGATTTTAACGACCTCCAGAATATGCCATTTGAGATTACCTTTTCAGATTCACTTTTTCTTAGAAGGCTCTACTTCTCTTCAAAACATAGGTGGTATCAAGGAGGCAGCTAAGAGAATTGGAATAATCAGAGCAGCCTGAAAGTCAACTCAGAAATTGGTATAGTCAATCTCATCTTATAAGAAGGCACTGGCACTCTGGGATTATTTTTTTGAATAGAAACTTGGTGTTGGAAGAAATCATTAACTATTAGATTAGGAAGCACAGACCGGGAAGTGATTATTCAGGACATTAGGAAGTATCTCATGGTAAGTGCACCTGCCTGCCTAAGGCAGTAGACATCAAGCATTAAGTGTCTGGGGTGTGAGGAAGCATCTCACTTCAGATGAATCCAACTGACAAGTTAGTGAGGATTTGGTGAAAAATAGAATCTATGCTATGGCTAAACACAAGGAAAACTAATTCTGAAAGCTTGGAAGTTCTGAAAGCTTGGAGGAAAGCTATGAGATGGTTCCCTACAATGGTTCAAAGTGCATTTGATACAGTACTACTTCCCTGTTCTTAATTCCTGGATGTTATGTTTCCTTAACCATTCCCCAGAGCAATACAGCCATGGAGTTAGTACATATAAGTAAGGGGTAAAGAGGAAACATCCACATACAGAGTACAGAGAGAATTGTCCCTTGCAGAAATATTATGTTACTGCAGAAATCTTTGGCCCCACCTTGGACCTCATTGATATGTTCCTGACCCACAGCATGCCACATCCATGCTGGGTCTACCAGCATTATCATAACTCTCACAAGAATTGCTCTGGCTTTGCTTGGGGCCAGTCATGGGTTTTAAGGGCATCCTGGGTGCTTGCCTGTCTGTGCTTCCAGCTGGTGTCTTTTTTTATGTACTGTCCACTTTTGTCACGGGGACATACATGACAGCAACCTGCAGTTTACTAGCAAGGTAATACTGAATTCAACAAATTCATGTGGATTAGTGCACTACCCCAGTTAACAAATCCAAACAAACAAAAATCAAAACAATGATCCAGTCAGGTCTTTATGAGTCTAGGCGAGTAAAAATCCCACTTTGAAGACCAGAATGTTATTCCATGTTTACAGCATCTCTGTTTCCTTACATACTTACCTGGCCTGTCCCACTGAAGGCTCTACACATTTTTTGGCACATCAGAGGAATAAATAGACACTGGATTTACTTGTATTAGATTTTTGTAAGCTTAGTCTTACAGAGAACAATCAAGGCTTCCATCTATGAAAGCTATGTACTTACCATAATATTAGATCTTTATTATCTGTGCCCATACATTTCTCTACTGAAGGACTTGATGTCATGAGCAGCACTGAACTGACAGCATCTCTACCAGAGTTTGAGCTCGTCCTCGAATTCCCACAATGCCTTGCTTCTCTTACTTCAAATTGAGTTTGTCATATTTAGTTGTTGACCTTGAATGGCACATCGAAATGACCCTCACACACATTAGGAAGAGAAACCTATGGTAGCAAGACCTCAGAACAGGTCTCCTGGATTTGTCCAGATAAAAACAAAAAAGATGACAATTTGGAAAGGGAATGGTGGGCAGATTTATGAAAGTTTATGGACATGGACTATGAAGATCTAACATTATGACAAGAACATGAATTTCGTATCTTATATTATCCAGTCAGTACCCTTCCAAACTGAAGGACAGAGTCCCCTAAGTAACATTTTGGGTGATGTCATGACAAAATACCTTGGGGTACAGTGGACCCACAGAAAGACTTAGACTTGCAGACCACATCTAACGTATATTGACTTACAAATGTATGCAGTAAAACCTGTATTGCAGCAGAACATTTACCATCTACTGAAGAATGCCTGAAAAGGCACTTGAAGTGGCCATTGACCTGGTATAGTTAGCTTTAGGCTTGCATGGAAGACACTTATCACTGGAAGTATAACAAAATGAAATAAAGCCTGCCATTCACCTATATAGTGCTACATTTGTGAGTTTATAGCCCAATTTTTGGGGTGTGAAGGAAACAAGCAATCGATCATATTTCCTTAAGTCCTTGGTCCTCTGCAATTAAAACCTCAATTGTCTCTGAACATCCAAATACTCTAAAATAATGTCCCCTGTTTGAGTACCGGAGGATAAATACAGGCAAACTGATTATACAGTTAATGTTAGATTATGAAGCAGAAGCAGCCTTTGGCATACAGGATGGATTTGCATGCAGAGATATTCTGTCTTTATGGAATATCAGGTAAGGAGGATTGCAGCAGAGTGCATGTATTTCTGGAACTTGTCTGCCTGAAGTAATTATCACAACGAAAATGGTTTTCCAAGTGATATATTTTACATCAGCTGTACTGGCAGATTCAAAGGGATGGCTAGAGAGAAATCTGCCTCTTATAAAGGCTGTGCAAACTTTATGAGCTGTCAAGGAAGAAGAACTGAAGCCTTGGTAAAAATGGGAGAGGGCTGCCAAACGAACCTTTATAGTAGGGAAACTAGAGGCTGCATCAAAGAGATTAGACAGAAAAGAAAGTGCCAATGGAATTAGAGGAGTGGATGGGCAAATCTGTCTGGTGGAGGGTTTCTGTTGCAATAAGAATGTGGACCACTCCAGAAAAGCATGGTGGTTCCTAGGCCACCAGTGGAACTGGAGAAACCATGGAGTTAACTAAGACAGCAGATGCATTAATGAGAATTGCCAGATGGATGGGGACAGGAGATCCAGAAAAAGATGTAGAAGTCCAAGAAATTTCTTGACGTGGGGCCATAGCAGGAGTAACAGTACTTGTCAAAGCCAAAAGGGAGTTATAAGAAATATTTTGGCTCTGCGTGTCTTAACTTTCTGAAGAAACTTCATTATGAGTGTTAGGAGTGGAAAGGTATAAAGAAGCCCCAGTAGCCACACTTGGACTAGAGTTTCCCCTGGTATCTGTCCCTGTGAATGGTAGAGGGAAAAAAGATGTTCATCATACTGATCACTGATGAAGTAGCCTTAACTATGGGTTATATCAAGTATTTAACAGCCAGACAGCTTCCAAAGTTTCAGGGCACCTTCCACGTTCCCAAACTGTCAAGCAGCTTGAGGTGAGCTGACTAAAAAACAAGTTTGGGTATGAAGCCCTTCAAAGTTTTGCTGCCACTGAAGAGTATTGTCCTCTAAGGCTTTCAAGTATCAACAGTCAGCTTGTGGCTGTTCCTTTGCTGGACAGATAACTTACCTTTGGGGAAAAAACTTCCATTTTCTAAATATGGTTTGTGTTTTATCACTTTCCTCTTCAGGAGAATTATTTTAAAGCTAGGGGTTTTCTATTTTAATGGACTGACTTGTCATGAGAATGTATTGTACTTTTACACAGGATCACTCTTTTTTTCCTGTCAGTTTAAAAGTTGTGTAAAGTAACTGAAAACCAATTTTTTTCTGTGGAGAAATTGTTTATTTTTTTCTTTTTGTGGACTGACAAAAGTATTTTAAAATGCTTTTTACTGTGTTTTTGTGTGAAAAAAGTGACTTTTAAAGGCTTGCTGTTTTTTTACCAGCATTTGTTGCTTGTTTTCCCTAGGAAAGAGGCACCATTTTCAACCGACCACGGAATAAACTACCATTCCCGCAGTCTGCCCTTCTTCTAGCAACAAAAAGAAAAAGTTAGGGAAACAGCCTTTGCCACCAGAGCAGGCTGGTGATCCATCTTGTAAAGTACTTTTTTTCTGAAGAGATTCAGGATTCTGAATATGAACAGGAAGATGTAGGGGCAAACAGGTTGTCTCCTCAGATTTCTGATTCAAACTTAGAGTAGAGCTCCATTTTTGATTCTTCCCAAGGTTGGGGGGGGGGTTCTTTCTCTAACACTACTGCTAGAATGTGCCAGTGTTTTCAGTGTAAGACAGTGAGCTTTCTCAGTCCCTTAGAAAATACTGAGTTGTTACAGAAGGAATTTCTAGAACCTATGCCTAATCCTCCTGTTCTGTTTTCCTTAAAGGATGTATGTTACTGCCTGCAATTTTACTGATAGTCTGCCAGCCTCCCCTAAAAAGGCAGATTAAATATATAACATTCCTCAGTCTTTTTAAATTTTTATGCACTATTCCTAAACCTGACCCAGCAGCTATAGCTTTAGTTAATCCCACTGCTGCTAAACAATTAGTCCCAGTCCTACTCATTCTAATAAGGATGGGAAAATTATTGATAAGTATGGCAAAAAAGTGTACAGTTCTGTAACTGTGATTTTCAGAATTTTGAGTTGTCAGGCTTTTATGTTAAAGTTTGTTCTGACTTCTTGTGAAGAAAACTCTGCTTTAAATAATTCAGTTTCTACTATTGCACAGGTCACTACCTATTGTTTCAAGTGTGTGTATGACTCTGTTGATACTTCTTCCAAGGCTATCACCACTAGCAATGATTTGTGGAGGTTTGCATGGTTGCATTCTCAGAACCTCCCACATGATGTTAAAAATGAGATTTTAAATTCCTCTTTGGAAAGAGATTTAGTTTTTGGCCCCTCTCCTGCAGTGGAGATCAAAAGGTGTAATGGAAGGGGTGAGCTGATCTAATGAATCTCTAAGAATTTTAGCTACCCTTTTCCAAATTTCTAAGAGACTCTCTAACTCCTCGTCCAATTTAGGAAAAGAAGCAGAATAAACAGCCACAGCAAGACACAGGTAAACAGACATTTAAGAAGAAATAGAACAGGTTTCTGAAAAAAAAAAAGCCTTGAACCTCCCAAAGCCAAGGACAGTCTAATAAGGCTGAATGACTATTCAAGAGAACCCGTGACACTTCCCACTCTGAGTCTTTTTTTCTTCCAGAAAGTATGAATCTCCATTTTTCTCTTTGGCAACATATAGTTTCAGACAAATTGGTTCCCAATATCATTCATCAATATTACAGATGGCAATGGGAGTAACTTCCTTCATTCAAGTGGTTATTCCTCATCTTCCAGATCAGAATCTTGTTTCCACTGGTTCATCATCACATGCTGTGCCAAACAGTGATATAACCAGTTCCTTCTTCCCAGATGGGGAAGGGTTTTTATTCAAGGATGTTCTTAGTGACAATGAAAGAAAATGCTTGGAGACCAGTTCTGCTTCATTCCTTCCTAAATCTGTATGTGATAGTGCCCAAATTCAAAATGTTGTCCCTTCAAACCCTGTTACCTCTTCTTTCTCTTTCAGCTTTCCTGGTAACACTAGACTTAAAACATGCTTATCATCCCATCTATATTCATTCAGACTTTAGTCTTTTCTTAAGGTTTTGTGTGTCTGGATTACATTATCAGTTTTTCACCTTACCCGTTGGACTATCCACTGCACCAAGAGTATTCACAAAGTGCCTAGCTCCAGTTATAGCTCATTGCAGGCTAGAGAGTTTCCATATTTTTCCATATTAAGACAACTTGCTTATCTTTGCAGAGTCATTTTTAAAGTGTCAGGAATATCTCCCTTGGGTGAGAAATCTCTTACACAAAATGGGATTCCAAGAGAATATTCAAAAGAATTTCTTGACTCCCTCACACAGGATTCTGTTCTTAGGATGTCAACTAGACACCTCAGTTTGAAGAGCTTTTCTTCCACTGAAAAATAGATCTATTTCTAGATCTAGTTCAAAAATTTTCCACTCAAACTTTAGTCACTGCAAAGGAATACCTTGGGTCTCATGGCTTGTATGAGTCTCATGTTTCGCCAGGCAGGCATGAGAAAAATACAGTGGCATCTGAAGTCTCTTTGGTCCCACCACCAGCACCACTACCCTTTGTCATTTCAAATCACAGTGCTGGAATTTGTCAGAAGAGAAATCATTTGATTGAGACAACCTTAAATCCAAGTCTTCCGTTCTTCCTCCCTGATCCAAAGCAGTCAGTCAACACAGACGCATAGAACTTTGCTTGGGCAGCAATTTCAGGATGGATATAAAGTGCAAGGGGTGTGAGACACCAAGGGCAGATGCAAGTACATAAATAGCAAGGTGATGCTTGCCCTGATCAAGGCACTCAACTCTGAATCATCTTTGGTCCCCAGGACCTCTTTAAGTTGTAACATATGATATCACCGTCAGGTAGTACATCACCACAAGCAGATGGGAACCAGGTCATAGCCCCTTTGCAGATTAGCCATGATAGCTTATGATACAGCTTCACAGTGCAATCTCACTCTACAGGCATGCTTCTATCTATCACAGAAAAGTTGTGTGGCAGATAAGTTGAGCAGGATCAGGGCAGACACTCAAAAATGAAAACTAGATCAGGGGGGTCTTCCAAGATTTTATCCATTTGTGGGATGTTCCTCAAGAAGACCTCTTTGCCCTCCTCTCTAAACAATCAACTGGCAAGATTCTGTTCCAGGACTCCATGCAAGAAGGCCCTGAAGACAGACACCTTTTCATTTCCTTGGACAGGAATGTTCTTGTATGCTTTTCCACCCTTTTCGCTAATATCCATAGTACTTCTGAAGATTCAGAAGGAATCCCCCAAGACTGGTGATTCCCTTCTGGCCCAAGCAACTATTTTTCTCCCTTCTTTTGGAAGTTGCCAATGGCAGTTACCACAAACTTCTTCACAGACTGGATGGACTCACATCAGAACAGGAGTGTTTGACACACCTCAACATCAATCAACTTCAATTGACTGTCTGGATGATAGGGTCTTAATTCCTTTCAGACACTCATTTACTGAGGACATACAACAGGTACTAAAGGAGGCAAGAAATCCTGCTACTAGAAAATCATATATTAGCATATGGAAAAGATTTTCTAGTTGGTGCCAACAATGTAACCAGCCACCCATTCAGGCCTAGTCATTCTCTGGTTTTACAATATTTGTGTGAGTTACTATCCTGTGGCCTTTCTCATTCCTCTGTCAGGATTCATTTATCGGCCATGTCAGCATGTCTGTCCATGGATCTTCCTCTTTAAAATGTCAAAATGCTTTGAAAGGGGTTTTGCACAACAGACCTCCAAGTAAACAGGTAGCCCCTCCCTGAGATCTTAATTTTGTGTTAGAGAAGCTAGCACTTGCTCCATTTATACTAGCTACTCTGGCTGGCGTGGGATTCTTAACATGAAAAACAGTTTTACTGATTGCTCTAACCTCTGCAAAAAGTGTAACCAAGTTGCAAGATCTTAGGGTGAGAAAATCCTACATAATTTTCTTTGAGAACTAATCAGTCTTTTATGTCTAAAGTGGTGACCATGAATGTCCTGAAAAACAGAGAACAAATGAAGGATTGGAAGACAAGAGGGAATTACCAAAGGAACTAGGTATTGTTGGTTTCAAAATTGTTAACCTCTCATCTTATACTTTAACAAATGAAGCTTGCCAGGTCTTAAGAAAGGGTGGAGCTTTGTTCTGGAAAAGAGGGCTAACAAATTTGAAGTTATTAATAGTTTGAGAGATCATGTGCATAAATTGAATTTTAAATTTTTATTTGATACTGAAATTGCCAAATCTAAGTAGTTTCAACCCACCCCTAAAGAAATAACCTGAAGTGTTTTTAATGATGACTGAGTTGCAAATCATAGAGTTATTGGAAGACAATCTTTGTTACAAGTATTACAATCTGTCTAAAAATGAAAGAGAGATGTTTTATAGTTTGATTAATAATGATGGAAATTTGATTTTAAAGGCAGATAAAGGTAATGCCTTAGTATTATTAGACAAGTGTTATTATGATGTTAGAATGATATAAATATTAAATGACACTAAGTTTTATAAGGCAGTGACTTTTTTGGAAGTTAAAAATCCTATTCATTTATTGATTCATTGATTGATGAATGGTTTTACAGTGGAAGAATTACTGAATCCACTGGAAAATATCTAAGAGTGCAGAAGCCTAGGTTAAGCTGAATTTTCGGCTTACAGAAAATCCATAAAGATTTAGACAACCCCCCTTTATGACCTATTGTTGCCAGCACTAAAAGTAAAACTGAAACTATGGCAATTTACATAGATAAACATCTCCAAAGAATAGTTCAATTGGGCAATACAGTTATTAAACATACATTTGATTTTATTGACAAGATAAAGGAAATCACTATCTTTGAAACTGATTTATTAGTGAATTTAGACATTAGATCTCTGTATACGGTTATACCCAATGCTGAAGGGATGAAGTTGTGAGGCTAGATTTATTGAAGTCTAGATTAGTTTCAAGTAGTACAGTGAGTTTATTGCTGGAGATATTAGATGTGATTCTAAGCTATAATTTATTTGAATTTAACAATAATTTGTATTGTCAAACAAATGACATGACTATGAGGGTGGCTATGCCTCCCAGCTATGCAAACATCTTCATGCATGGGTGGGAGAGAATAAATATTTTGAAAAGCAAGTTTTCAGTTAACATTGTGATGTTTAAGCATTTTATTGATGTTTTTCTGATTTGGAGAGGGAGTGAAGAATTGTTACTGAATTTGATTAAGTATATTAATGGTATCAATTCTTATTTAAAATTTGCATGTAAATATAGCTTGAACCAAATCAGCTTTTTGGATGTCACTGTCTTTAAATTCAATAACAAGTTACTTACTAAAATTTACAAGAAGGATGTACAGAATGCTTATTTGCATTATAACAGTATGGATCCTAGGAAGACGAAGGAGAACACTGTCAAAGGACAACGTATGAATCTCAGTAATCTGACTGTGAGAGATCAGGATTCCCTGGATGAAGGTTTGAATTATTTGACAGGTTTGTTAATAGATATTATCCTAAAAAATTATTGTTTGATATTTTTAATGAAGTATGTAATTTAAGAAATCAAGAAGGAGTTGCAACTAATATGTTGAATAAAATGGATTTTAGTACATCTCTGTAGATTCAGAACAGTGTAGATGCTAAAGCCATCAAAAGTATTTTAATTAACAAGTGGAAAAATTTTAGTGGGTATCCTGAAATTACAAAGGTAGTAGGTGACTATCTAATATTCACACAAAAGGAGGAAAGAGTTTTAAAAGTTATTTTCAAGCTAAATTGAATATGTCTAAAAAGATATGTCATAAAACTGGTATGGTGAAGTGTATGAATTGTAATATGCGTGCTTTATTTCTATACAAAAAGCAACAAAATTATTATTAATAATTTTAGAATATTGATCAAGGGATGTTACACCCGCAAGTCCAAATATGTAGTTTATTTGGTGTTCTGTGTCTTGTGTTTTTTTCCTTCTATGTGAGTCGTACTGCAAGAGAATTATACAAAAGGATATATGAACATAAACATGCAGTACAGATAGGAGATAAAAGGAATGCCTTGGGAAAGTATTTTAAAAATGGCAAGTGTAAGGCTGTTTTAAAATTTTTAGTGTTGGATGAAATAAAAAATCCTGACAGAATGTTTAATGTTGAGGATGAGTTGGGGCGGTTTGAGTAGTTATGGCAGGTTAAATTAAATGCATGTTACCCACCGGGTCTCGTCAGTCGAGAAGATTTTTTTGCATATCTTAAAAGGAAAGGGTTAAAACACTACTTGGCAATTATATCATGTGGTGTGATTTTAAAGTATTTAAGAAGTTGTTTAATGATGCATTTATCAGTCTGAAGAAGTCTCAGTATGTTCAGAGACAAAAGCATTTACTGATGATGTTATTGTTTTAATAAAGTTCTTGGTTTTTATTACTGGCTTTTTATTATTTTGTGGTAACCAATTAAACTTTAAGCTAAACTATTCATCTCCCAGTTTTCTTTCCTGAACCTAAAAATGAGGGAGAAATTATACTCTATAACTTGGATGTCCACAGACAACTCAGGTACTACCTTGACAGAACTAAATCTTTCATATGTTCGGATAAATTGTTCATTTTGTTCATTTCTCATGAAGGTAAGAAGAAGGGACAACCTGTGTCAAAACAAACTACTTCCAAATGGTTTCTATTGGTAACTTTACTATTACCTGTTGTAATACTCACTATAACAAAATAATTCCAGGCAGGGTCAAGACCCAGCCTACCTGGGCCCTGGCTTCATATGTGCCTTTTTAAAAAGGGTTGGATTCTAGAAGCATTCAAAAAGCTGCTTCTGTAGGTCCAGGTCAGGTTTTGCTAGGACCACTCTCCAGGGGCTCTTGAACTCTACTTCTACCACCTCCAAAAGGTACTAAGGTAGGGTAATCTACCAATATAGTTAAAGCTACTTTTTTCTAAAGTGATCAATATGATGAACATAGTACAGTTGTGTAAGTAAATTTACCATAACAGTAGACATTCGAATGAGCACTGCTACAATAGCTGCTTCCTCCCTGCATTCACCTTCTTTTTTGGTGCGTATTTATTTATTTTTTTTTTTAATGCCAAGGTGTGGACATTTATTTTTTCTTCTTCCTAGCATTCTCCTTTTAGGGTTCAGCCTTCCTTTCTCTGTTGGAAGGAAAGCTCTGAATGGCATGGTGCCAAAACTTGTCTTTTAGGTGGCTCAGCTCAAGCTGCCTGGCAGTTTTGGTGTATGGAAAGTGCCCTGAAGCTTTGGAAGCTGGTCGGCTGTTATATCCTTCATAGGATATAACCCATATTCCTAAGGCTACTGCAGCAGTGATCATTTGAACATCTACTGCTATGGTAAGTTTACTGATACAACTAAACTTTACTGTATTTTGTTGCAGACAGGGATGCAAAAAGGTTGCAGCAAGGCTTCAACAGCCATTCTACATAAGAAGTGAAGAACCACTCATGAGGCACCATATTACACCCGCTGAGCCTCTCCACAAGATAGTTATCCTGCCAGTGATGTGCATTGCAGTAATAACATTTTATAAGAGCATTGCTCACCCCCAAACTGTCATGACATCCTGACAGAGAGGGGAAAGATCTGGTTCCAGTATGTTTGTTGATGTCCAATACTATATCATATCATCCGAGTAGTACATCATGGGGAAGGGGGTCTTGAAATGTCTGCAGTCCTTCAAGCACTGTCCTCATCTTCAGAAAACAGATGCCTGTACTGGCTTCCAGCTGAATCTACATTTGTTGGACTGTCTGCCATAAGCAGTGCCCCCCCCCCCACACACACACACACAAGGAAGACTATTTTGAATAAACAGTAACTGAGGAAATGGGGGAAGAAAGGGACAACCACTGATCAGATTGGAGACCTTTAGCCACTAACATAGATGATCACCACAAACTCTTGACAACCTGGTTCATGTACTCATTGGCCCCCTCAGTGTGGGAGTAATGAACTCTGAGAATTCACTAAAAAACTCTCTTATGAATACTTGCTAATAGAATGAGGTGGCCTGAAGCTGCCGTAAAACCCAGCATCTTTAGAACAAGAAATCCTGTTGGTGTGGTGTGATGAAACAGAAGATACAGTGCATCCTGTCAGTTTTTTTACCACCGTTATTAAATTATCACTGAATATATAGGCAAACATACATTTACAGAAAAGAAAACAAACCATATTACATTTTTTTTCATTTACATACATTATACATGACATATATTTTCATTCCTTTAACTATTATCAATCCAGCATTACATAAATTGCTGAATTCCTGCCTTCTCTTAAACCTCACTCCTCCTCCTCCTTTTGAATATTATTATAAATATATTGTTCTCACACATTCCATTTATTTCTATGTATTTGCTCCTTTCCTTTTCTAAAGATTTATCTTCCAGTTATTGTATCTCTTTTATAATATTCAATACTTTAAGTATAGTTGGCTTGGACTTTGATTTCCATTTTCTAGTAATTGTTTTTTGGCAGCCAACAGAATTAAACAGAATAAGGCATTGAGTTTTACAGTGTCGAGTTGCCAGCCCGGCGCCCAACCTTCCACAGAAGGCACACACACACACACACACACACACACACACACACTCACTCACACCTAGGGCCAATTTAGAATGTCCAATCCACCTACAGCATGTCTTTTGGAATGTGGGAGGAAACCAGAATAGAGGACATGCAAACTCTGCACAGAAGGCACCTCAGCCAAGAAACGAACTGGAGAACCTCTTACTGTGAGGCGGCAACGCTAACCACTGCACCACCGTGGCCACCCAGAATAACGCATTACTATATCTAGGCAATTCAGATATTGTGTCCCAGCTCAAAAGAATTATTTCCTTAGTTGCAGCCATTTACTCACACAATATTTCTGACAGAGAATTCTGTTGGAATTTTTTTAATATGCCAACTCATTACACTCCCAGAACATATGTCTGCAGTTACCTCTTTCTTCACCATCACGCCTCCAACATTTTCTATCGACCTGAGGAACAATTCTTTGAAGTCTGCATGGGGAATAAAATATCCATGCAAACACTTCCAGAAAGATCATAAACCTTCTGGACTTTGTTGCATACTTGGGAGCCAAAATGTTCTCCCATTGTTGTATTGCAAATTGCTTTTTCAGTCTACATACCCAGTCTTTTCTAACCTCTTCTGAATGATTATTAATAGCTATCATACAATATTTTATACGCCCTTCTAATTATCCCTTTTTTAACAGCAGTTTCTGGCTTTTAAGACCCCTTGTAGTAAAAGTAGCAGAAGTACCTGCCTGGAAGCATGTTTTTCCATGTGGTCTATACCTACGGAATCCCTGTTTGGATGATGGACTCTAGAACTTTCATCAGAAGGCTTCCTCTTGGTTGCTACAACTAACATAATCGAGTCAGTAAAGGGCGGCCTTGCTCCACTGAGGCCTGCGCTTGGGTGGCCAGAGGATCTTTTCATGTTTCTTCAGAATGGATACAGCCACATCAGGTTTCCACCAAACCTATTCTATAACCAGATCATCAATACATTTCTAGGGGGGGAACCTGCAAGACGTAGATGTGGCCATCCAAAAGGCCCCCAGCAGAATTTGTTCATCCAGGGAGGGGGATCAGTAGGCTAAGATCCCCTCTGTTTCATCAGTACAAGAATTTCCCCAAACATGGGGTCATCTGGAAGGGATTGTGGAAAATCCCCCGCCCTTCACTGAAATCTGTATCTGGTATTAGAAACTTGGCTGGGGAGTTCACTTGCCTCCTATTGTACCTCTTTTTCTTAGATACACTCAAAGGGAGCTCATCTGAATGGTCTGAAGAAAGGTCTTCCACCAAAGGGTGGTGACTATGATGGTCTTTCAGAACAACTATTTGGGACCATGATTTTGGATGTAAGGCGTAGAAGGTAAGTTGTGTAAGAACTTACCATATTAGTAGTTGACTGAACAGAGCACCGTTGCACTATTTCTCACTAGAGGAAATATCATGCCAAAGATACTATAAGCTTGTGTGCCTTCCTCTCGTGCCATACATCTGAGCTATAACTTATGCATGAAAGGGGGCAGTGTGTTTTGTCGAACCGTCAGTTCATCACAAGATGTGGGATTTCTTTTTAGGGACTGCTACACAATGCGGTATGGTATTTTGCCTTTTCCCCACTGTTTTGTGTTCTCGTTCTTGGTATACATACATATTAATATATATATATATATATATATATATATATATATATATATATATAAACATATGTATGTATATATAAAAATGATCAGGGGGTGTGGGGTTTGCTCCCCCTCACCCGCAAAAGAAACAAAGTTTTTTCTTGTTTTTTTTTTTCATTTTATTTGTGCATGTTCTGAGGTTCGTGCTTAGTGCATGTGTATCAGCATGTTGAAGTATTTCGTTTTTATCATTTGCGATCGATGTAGTACGTGCCAATGTAGTGGGTCAGAGATGTAGCAAAATATAACTGCATAAGGATACGTGCCTGTACATAAGGAATGTATGGGCATAAAGTTCCTCAGAGCTTTCCTACTCCAGAAGAGAAGATGAGTCTAAGAAAAGGAAAGGAAATAAAAGAAAAGAAAAGAAAACAGGACTCAAGTCAGCATGGTAAACAGGAGAAATGGTAGGTCCACCTTGGTCAAGGGATAGGAAAAAGGGAGGAGGGAAAGAGGGTGAATATGCTGTAACACTGATCTATTTGGATATCTACTGTTAAGGTGAATTCTTAGACAACTGAACTTTGACCTTCACTTGATCACTTTTGCAGTATTGCTCACTAGCAGAAAGATTCACAAAGCTTTTAAACCAGGAGGGCAGAGGTGCAGAAATGGATTCAAGAATAGATTGAAGAATGGATCTGGCAAAATGAGTTTTGGTCCTAGAAAAATGTCTAGTAAAGGTGTGAATGGAAGGCCAAGTGGCTACTTCCAAAATTGTTATTGAGTGTAGACCTTTGAAAAAGGCACCAGAAGAGACAGCAGCCCTATTAGAATGAACTTTGACTTGGCTTTCAAGTGGTTTCCCATGAAAAGCATAAAAATAAGCTATGTACTCACCATAACGCTCCATCTGTGTTGTCCATTTTCATTTTTCCTCAACAATTGAGTTCAGATCCGACCCTCATATCTGACTCGGCTGCTTTTTACAGCTTATGGCTACTGGAAACTCTCAAGCTCCTCCCTTACCCATAATGCTATAGTCCCTTACCATACTTCAGATCTTGTTTGCTGGTCTTATAGCTTCATAGGTATATTAGAACACTGGTATGAGAAACCAATACCTGGAGCTCAAAGGAAGGAACATCGGTTTCCTTATTAACTTATTGCGCTACCAGAAGTCATAAACTAAATGGTAGGGGGTTGGAGGGAGGGGAGTTGAGGAAGAATGAAAATGGACAACTCCGATGGAATATTATGGCAAGTACATAACTTCTTTATGTGATGATGTTAATTTTCATTCATTCCTCAACAACTGGGACAGTCTCCAGCCACCGGAATCGCCGGGAGAAATCTAAAGAAGGATATTCCTGAACACTGTTGAGCCGAAGGCTGCTCTTCCCCTCATGACTATATCCAATTTGTAAAAAGTAATAAAGGTATGAGGATTAGCCCAAGTTGCAGCCACATAGTTATCTTCCAAAGAAGATATGGTTAAAAATACTGATGATGTTGCCATGGACCTGGTTGAATGGGCTCTCAAAGGTTTTGCCAAAGATAAGCCCAATTTGTTATAGACAAAGGATGTGCAATCAGTAAACCATTTGGCTAAAGTTTTGCAACTGGCTTGCCTAATTTCAACTTCTCAAAAGAAACAAAAAATTGATCTGTTTTTCTGAAATTCCTTGTTCTATGCAAATAGAAATGTGATTGTCTGTGAACATCCAGCAAATGTAACATGTATTCTCCTTTGTTTGTGAAATTTGTAAAGAAAACTGGAAGATTAATGGACTGATTGATATTGGATTCTGACACCTCCTTAGGAAGAAAGGAAGGGTTGATTCATAGTACTACCCCATCTCTATGGAATATTAAATAAGGAAGATTAGAAGACAAGGTTTGAAGTTCAGAAAGTCTTCAGGCAGAGGGTTATAGCTACCAAAAAGATAGTTTTCCAGGTTAAAAGCTTTAGTTCACATTTTGCTGATGGCTCAAAAGAGATTGAGTCAAAGCCTGTAACAATATGGTCTCAGAAGAAGGGTATCCTTTATAAAAGTCTTATAAAGTTTTGAGGAAGCTAAGGTGGAATTGGTAACTACTATATGAAAATTAGAAATGGCAGCTAGTTGTACTTTAACAGTTGAGGAACTAGCCTCTTCATTAAAGATTGTAACCAGAAACTCAAGAACTTTATATATTGGTGCTGAAAATGGGTCAATATATTTTTGCTCTGCCCAAAAACCAAATATTTTCCATTTACTTCTATAAATCTTCTAGTGGAAGCTTTATGGGATGAAAAAAGTATATGAGAGGGGAGGAAAGACTAGGTTGTCTTTGATATCAATAGAAGTGGAGAAATCATGAGGTCAGCTTTAGGCCTGAAATGAAGTGGTGAATCATGTCTGTTGGGTGAGACAGAAGGTCTGGAATTGGATCCAGAAACCATGGAGGGTGAACTAGATGAGGCCAAAGAAATGGGAACCAAATCTGATGAGGCCAATAAGGGGCAATGAGGATGACTTTGCTCTTCAAATGAGATGCTTTCTAGAGAAACCTCAGGATTAGAAGGGTTGGGGAAGTAAGCATAGAGGAGACGGGGGGCAATCGTGGAGGAGAGTATCTGCCAGTGATTCCCCTGTTGGGGGGATTAGGGCAAAGAACCTGCTGCACTTGTTGTAGAGGGAAATTGCAAAGAGATTGCAGCAAGTTTGGCCTCATAGGTGGAATATCTTTTCTGCAACTCTCATGTTGAGAGACCATGCATGAGATTACAAAATGGACCTGCTGAACTTGTCTGCTATCATGCTGGTTTTCCCCAGACTGTATGTTGCTATCAGAAATAGATCGGATGAGATCAGCCATTGCCCCACTCTCATAGCTTATCGACGCAAGAGGTAAGATCTGGTCCCTCCTTGTTTTCTGATGTACCATACCACAAACATATTGTCTGTTTGAATCACAATAGTCCAGGAAGGACGAGAGTCTTGAAAGCCCTGCAGTGATAGGACTATTGCTGTCATTTCTAGGACATTGATATGTATGTTGGCCTCTTCGGGAGACCAGGTGCCTTGGACTCTGTTTCCCAAGAATTGTCCTACCCACCCAATTTGGGAAGATCCATGGTCAATATGGCCTTGGTCTGAGGAAAAATGAAGGAATGACCTTGTAAAATCAGATTTGAGCAAATCCACCTCAAGAGGTACTTTTTGTATGCCTATGTTATTCTGATCTGGGTGGACATAGGTTGATGTAGAGTTAATCACTGAGTTGCTAAGGACCATTGAAGGATTCTCATATGATATCTTGTTAGCGGAATTAGAACTATCATAGCAGACATTGACCCCAAGTCTTGTAGGATCAATCAAGCTGATAAAAAAGAATTTTGAATTATCTTTTTGACTTGAAATCAAATAATTTATACCCTTGGCAAAGGAAGGGAGGCTGTCACTGATACTGTGTTGAACAAAGCCCGTATGAACTCTAATGTCTGAGATAGTCCTAGCTGAGATTTGTCATGGTTGATGGTAATTCCTAGATATGAGCAAATCTGGAGTACATAGTCTTGTGCTTTTATCAGAGGATGCCTGGTCGAAGTGGTTATGAGCCAGTCATCCAAGTACAGGAACACCCAGAATCCCTGCAGTCTCAAGTGAGCTGTTACTACTGCCATGCATTTGTTAAACACCCTGAGGGCTATGGTGAGGCCAAAGGGCAGTGCCCTGAACTGGTAATTACTAGCTCCCAGCCAGAAGCGTATATATCTCCTGGATTGTCTGTTCATTTTTATGTAATAGTAAGCATTCTGAAGATCTGATAAGCACATCCAGCTATCCTTGTGCAGGAAAGGCAAAATGGATTGAACCATGACAATCCAGAACTTTGTATACTGAACTGATTTGTTCAGAATGGCAAAAGAAGAACAAAAAAACAAACTGAGACGTGAATCCAGATGAACCAAATCCAAGGGGCAAAAGTAAAATAAACAAGTAGTCCAGAACCACCAGCCAAAGTTTAATGTTGCAAGTAAAATCTTTAAGTTCACAGATGCTTCTTCAGGCAATACAAACCAACATTAAAAACACACTCCTTAAATACCTACTTAAGAATCACATGGTATACAAATCATATGACACCAAAAGAATCATATGGCATACAGATCATATGACACCAAGGAATCACATGGTATAAAAATCATATGACACCAAATCAAAAACAGTATATTTTTATACACAAAGTTATTTTACCCTATTATGCAAGTCTTTAAATAGGGTTTAATACTAAAAAACTCATTCAAACCAGGTGGATAATGTGTCCTAAAACCTAAAATCCATTTATTTTCTTATTTTTCTGTTCAGTTTCATATATTACGTCCATGGAGTTGCAGGAGTATCACACTCAAAATCATGAACTTAAAAACATGTACTATCAGTATTTTGAATATGTTTAAAAAGTGCATTATTCTCAACTCCACTTCTAATATCTGACAAATGACTACATATTCTATCCTTCAGTCACTGATTAGTCTTACCTACATAATATGCAGGGCACTTAAAGCACTGATCCAAATATACTAAATTCCTAGTTTCACAAGTGCCATATGTCCTTAAGGTAAAAGATGTATTATACAATGGATGAGTAGTAGTCTTATAAGTATAGATGAACCTACAAGAATTACATCTATTACAAGTATATGTGCCCATTTTATTAGTAAATATTTTGTTAAACCTTATTTGCTCCTTGTAGCTTAACTTATTTTTAAGTTACATACTCTTCTATACCCAAAGCATGGACCTCTTTCATATAGATCTTTAAGTTCTGGAACGTGTGGTAAAATTGACCAATGCTTCCGAATTATATGCGTGACTTTACCTGTATTATGACTAAAGGTAATGATGTCATGACGCTCATTATCTTTACATACAGTAGAACCCGTGTCTAATGCATTATTATGGGGTGCATACGCTTAGAAAAAGTACGTTGCAATTGAGTTTTCTTCATTTTTAAAATAAACTCTTTCTCCCTATTAAGTAAATCCTTATGATAATCGCTTTGATGGAAATCATGCAACATATTATTTATTTAGTTATGAAGTTTACTGTCTTCTGTATTTACTCTTGACAATCTATCCATCTGTTTTTTTCACTGTATTTCTAAAAATGAAAGGGGGATGCATGCTGTCTCTCAATAGGTGTGTACATTTCTTGACATTTTTAGTAAATAGGGTGATTTGGATCTCTCCTTTATCTTTCATGAGAGTAATGTCCAAAAAGTCAATCTGTCTATAACTTACATTTTTCTTAAAAGTTAAAAAACTAGTAGTAGTGTGTAAGTAAATAACAAAATCATTAAGATCCACCAGCAAACCGTCCCAAATAAAAAACAAATCATCGACAAAACGCTTGTAAAAAAACACATTGTTAATATACTTATTAAACTTACTTGAACAAATACATTCATTCTCCCAATAATTCATAACAACATTAGCATATGTGTTGGCCACAGGAGTACCCATAGCCACACCTCTAACTTGTTTAAAATACTTGTTTTGAAAAATGAAAATATTATTAGACAAAATGACTTCCAAGAGCTTACAAATCAAGTCTATGTCAAGATGTGTTAAACTGACTTCAGATGTTGCATACTTTTTAACCATTTCACTGCCTTTATTATTAGGACTTGACGTGACCAAACAGTCCACATCTAAAGTAACAAAATAGCATTTTATTACATCATTTAATGCTCTTTCCTTGTAAACAACTGCTCCAGGAAGTCATTTGTATCCTTAACAATAGTTGTAGAAGCTTCTAAAACTGGTTTCAATTCAGCCTCCAAAAACTTAGAAATGGGTTTAGTAACCCATCCCCTAGCTGAAACAGTAGGGCGTAGGGGTGGGTTACTTACTGACTTATGAATCTTGAGGATTCCATATATAACAGGAATTGCCACTTCACTATGCAAATAATTAAAAACATTTTCAGTCAGAAAACCATTGCTAAATAAATCCTGTATAACTGAATTAACATTGTGTACAGTTTCATAAACTGTATTTTTGTTAATATTCAAATAATTTTGTGTTGCTAACATTTCAAACATTTGATTTAGATAATAATAAGTACCCAAAACCACCACCCATCCACCTTTACCGGCAGGCTTAATAACTATCTCTTTGTTCTGTAATAAAGAAGAAATTGCTTCATATTCTTCCTTATTTAAGTTGGAAAACTGACCCCTCTTTTGGTTTGTATTGCATGAAGAAGCATCTGTGAACGTCAAAGCTTTACTTGCAACATTAAACTTTGGCTTATGGTTCTGGACTTCTTGTTTATTTTACATTTGTTCAGAATGCTGAAAGACAAAATTAGTCTCCAGTCTGCTGTTTTCTTTGGCATTAAAAAGAATCTTGAGAAAGTTCTGGACTCTATTTGGTGTGGGGGGACCTCTTGGATGACTCTTTTTAGCAGTATTTTTTTTATTTCCAGAGCTGCTACTTTCCTCTGACTTGTTGGAACATCAGGAATTTTGTTTAATATTGAAGGAGGAGATAGGGAAAAGGGAATTATAAAACCTCTGGAAATAATCCTCTGCATCCATGTATATCTTGTAATATCTAGCCAGGTTCTCTGGTGCAGGGATAGATGCCCCTCAACTGTGTCTAGAGGTGGACAATTGGGCCTCCTTTCAGGGTCTGTCAGAGAAAGAATCTCTAGGCCCCTGGTTCTGCCGGCCTCCTCTGCTGCATGGGTGCTGTCTTCTGTTAGTGTTCTCCCTCTGCCCCTGCGGGAAATATCTCCACTTGGATCTTGGAAAGGACCCTTGGACTTTCTGGACCACATTTTTTAACCACCTTGTTGATTCCTAGAAAAGGTTCTTTGAGGGGTTGAAAATCATACACCCACTGCAGACATGGTTTACCATCTTGCTCACACCTGAAGAGTGTGTCCTTTACCTTACAGTAAAACAAAGAACTTCTATCAAAGAGTTTATTGACATAGGAGGTCTTGAAGGGCTCCACAAAGTCACACAGGCACATTCAGACATGTCTTCTAAAGGAAATGCCTGTCCCCCCCACCCTTCATTCTTGAGGTTCCTTCAGCTACATGTGAAATCAGCCTCATGGATGAATTTGTGATTGATTGTAGAGTTGCCAAATGTGAAGCAACAGAGCTCTGTGCCTTGAAAGTACTGGCCCCAGAGAGGGATTTGAAGAGTTCTTTAATCAGATCTCTCTGCAATCTAGTGAAGTGGGTGAAATACTTCAGAGACCTGAATGCAAAGGTCGCTGAAGCATATACTCACTTCCCAAATCTGTTCAATGTCCTGGACTCCCTGATAGGAGGATGGACAGATGAATTATATTCCCAAGTTCTTTCTTCATGGATGCCACTATGACCATGACATCTACTGGTACTCGCTTGATCCAAATCCTCTTCCTTTTAGTGGTGCCAGAATCCTGTTTGGTCTCTTGGGGATTGGCTCAACAGAGTCAGGTTCCTTCCATGCCTGCCTAGAGATCAAATCAATGAAGTCATTGGTGGGAAGAGTCATCCAGGAGGTAGATAGGCCAGACCCAAAGGCTTCCAGGAATACTGATTCCTTTTGGGAAGGGTTACTGGTAGACCAACCATACCTTTGCTTGAGGATTCCCAGGATGTCTTCAAAGGAAATGTCATCAGGTGGTGATCTTGGGGGCCCTTCCCCCTCATCAAAATCGGTATCTTCAGTGACCAACTCTAATGCTACAGATCTGACAATGATACTACAGCACTAAGAGTCATCAGGCTCTGACATGCTCAGACCTGGTGCACTTAGAGAATGAATCTCAGCCAAAGATACAACATTCTTCAGATCCAACACAGACAGACCCAGAAGATTTGGATCCAAGAGCTCTGAAACCACAATTCAGATCAGAGAAGGAGCCCAGATGGATGGTGTTGCACTAGTAAAGGTCTCCGGACCTGAAGGTGTAGGAGCCGGGAGTACTTTCATCTGAATCTGTGCCAAGAGAAACTTCCTCATCATTCTATCCACATCAGCTTCTGTCAGGCTCTGGAAGAACAAGAGGATGAAGCCACTGAAGGAGACCTGTAATGTCAGCATCTCTCAAAAAATGGAGATGGCAGTCAAGAAGAGACCAGGTTCAAAGAAGACAGATACCTAGTACAAAGTAAAGGTTATGGATCTGAAGAAATTAGATCTGATGAAGCAGATCAGACATCTGATGCCAACAGATCCGAAGATTTGGTCTTTGGATCTAAACTTTTTGAAACTTTATGAGCATGCTCTGTAATCAGATCAGAGGACAGAGTGGAGGATCCAGAAGGGTCCAACAGCCTTTTCCTGGGCTCTTGTTTGTCAGGCTTGGAGGGTTGAGTTCTAGATAGTGATTCTGAGAAGGTCATAGGGAGAAGACCATTCAGAATGAGTTTGTTCTGGTGGTCTACCAAAGCATGGGGGTTAAAAGCTTTGCAGATCTTACAGTCTACTTTTAAGTGCACATGGCCCAAGCAATAGACACACAAATCATGTGCATCTGATAGTGGAATCTTATGCCCACACTGTTTACACTTCTTAAAGCCTGAAGGCTATTCAGCCATCTTAACTAAATATCCAATACTAAGAATAAAGATGAAACTTTTTTATGGAAATAAATAAAAAAGAAAGGGGAGAAGAAGTTACCAACAACTGTAATTGATAGAAGGGAAAAAGGTAAATAAGAGCAATGGCAGTTAGACATACACTAAAATAGTGTAAGATTGTAGAAGGCAAGGACAGAAAAATATAAGTAATTAAGGAACATAACTAACTGACACTGGAGAGCTCACAGTGACCACGTCCGTATGCAAAGGCGGCAAACGAGATCTCAAGTATGGTAAAGGACTAGAGCATTATGGTTAAGGGAGGAACTTGAGAGTTTCCAGTAGCCACAAGCTGTAAAAAGTGGCTGACTCTGATACGAGGGTCAAATCCAAACCCAATTGTTCAAGAATGAATGAAAATTGACAACATCAGATCAAAAGATATAACAAGAGAATTCCATCTGGGAATTGTTTTGATACAGGAAACCCATAATTGTACCATTAATGAATATTAACAGTTGATCTGATTTTCTGAAGGGCTTAGTTTTTTCCAAACAGTATCTAAGGTGTCTGTGAACATGTAGCAAATTAAGGCTTCTTTTCCTTTATTTTGAGGCTAAGGGAAAATTGTTGAATAGATGGACTGGTTAAAAGGTATTTCATTTACAAACTTAGGCATAAAAGGAGGATTAATCCTAAGACAAACCTTGTTTTTATTAAAAATCAGAAAAGGAGGAAAAGCCATACGCTTTTGGTCCTCTGACACTCATTTAGCAGAACTGAAAGCAGCCATTAAAACTGTCTTGCATGAACAGAAAAGAAGCAGAGTAGGAGGGATCAAAGGAAGATAGGGAGAGAGTAAACTATTCTAATATATAATTTAGGCCCTAAAGAGAAGGAATATATTTTTTGGAGGTTTGAGGTGAAAGACTCCTTTTAGTAAATGTTTGACCTCATAATGTGATGAAAGTGGAGGTTCCATGGGCAAATAAGCAGAAATGGCTGACAAAGGCAATTTAATATTAGAGTATGCCAGTCCAGAATTAAGCAGATCACACAAGTATGTAAGGGTATTGGGGATAGCCAGGTGATAGGGAGTTCTTCTCCATGTTGTAGAAAAAGGAGTGGAAATAAAATAAGGAATCTTCAATGACATGAGAACTTTGAAAATCTCTTATGAAAAATTATGCCACTCCTGTTGTGGATTAGATAACAAGAGGTAACGAGGGGAAGTGTGTTCTCCTGTTGTGGATTAGATAACAAGAGGTAACAAGGGGAAGTGTGTTCTCCTGTTGTGGATTAGATAACAAGAGGTAACGAGGGGAAGTGTGTTCTCCTGTTGTGGATTAGATAAACAAGAGGTAACGAGGGGAAGTGTGTTCTCCTGTTGTGGATTAGATAACAAGAGGTAACAAGGGGAAGTGTGTTCTCCTGTTGTGGATTAGATAACAAGAGGTAACGAGGGAAGTGTGTTCTCCTGTTGTGGATTAGATAACAAGAGGTAACGAGGGGAAGTGTGTTCTCCTGTTGTGGATTAGATAACAAGAGGTAATGAGGGGAAGTGTGTTCTCCTGTTGTGGATTAGATAACAAGAGGTAACGAGGGGAAGTGTGTTCTCCTGTTGTGGATTAGATAAACAAGAGGTAACGAGGGAAGTGTGTTCTCCTGTTGTGGATTAGATAACAAGAGGTAACGAGGGGAAGTGTGTTCTCCTGTTGTGGATTAGATAACAAGAGGTAACGAGGGGAAGTGTGTTCTCCTGTTGTGGATTAGATAACAAGAGGTAACGAGGGGAAGTGTGTTCTCCTGTTGTGGATTAGATAACAAGAGGTAATGAGGGGAAGTGTGTTCTCCTGTTGTGGATTAGATAACAAGAGGTAACGAGGGGAAGTGTGTTCTCCTGTTGTGGATTAGATAACAAGAGGTAATGAGGGGAAGTGTGTTCTCCTGTTGTGGATTAGATAACAAGAGGTAACGAGGGAAGTGTGTTCTCCTGTTGTGGATTAGATAACAAGAGGTAATGAGGGGAAGTGTGTTCTCCTGTTGTGGATTAGATAACAAGAGGTAACGAGGGAAGTGTGTTCTCCTGTTGTGGATTAGATAACAAGAGGTAACGAGGGGAAGTGTGTTCTCCTGTTGTGGATTAGATAACAAGAGGTAACGAGGGAAGTGTGTTCTCCTGTTGTGGATTAGATAACAAGAGGTAACGAGGGGAAGTGTGTTCTCCTGTTGTGGATTAGATAACAAGAGGTAATGAGGGAAGTGTGTTCTCCTGTTGTGGATTAGATAACAAGAGGTAACGAGGGGAAGTGTGTTCTCCTGTTGTGGATTAGATAACAAGAGGTAATGAGGGGAAGTGTGTTCTCCTGTTGTGGATTAGATAACAAGAGGTAACGAGGGGAAGTGTGTTCTCCTGTTGTGGATTAGATAACAAGAGGTAATGAGGGAAGTGTGTTCTCCTGTTGTGGATTAGATAACAAGAGGTAATGAGGGGAAGTGTGTTCTCCTGTTGTGGATTAGATAACAAGAGGTAACGAGGGGAAGTGTGTTCTCCTGTTGTGGATTAGATAACAAGAGGTAATGAGGGGAAGTGTGTTCTCCTGTTGTGGATTAGATAACAAGAGGTAATGAGGGGAAGTGTGTTCTCCTGTTGTGGATTAGATAACAAGAGGTAATGAGGGAAGTGTTTTCTCCTGTTGTGGATTAGATAACAAGAGGTAACGAGGGGAAGTGTGTTCTCCTGTTGTGGATTAGATAACAAGAGGTAATGAGGGGAAGTGTGTTCTCCTGTTGTGGATTAGATAACAAGAGGTAACGAGGGAAGTGTGTTCTCCTGTTGTGGATTAGATAACAAGAGGTAACGAGGGGAAGTGTGTTCTCCTGTTGTGGATTAGATAACAAGAGGTAACGAGGGGAAGTGTGTTCTCCTGTTGTGGATTAGATAACAAGAGGTAATGAGGGGAAGTGTGTTCTCCTGTTGTGGATTAGATAACAAGAGGTAACGAGGGGAAGTGTGTTCTCCTGTTGTGGATTAGATAACAAGAGGTAATGAGGGGAAGTGTGTTCTCCTGTTGTGGATTAGATAACAAGAGGTAACGAGGGGAAGTGTGTTCTCCTGTTGTGGATTAGATAACAAGAGGTAATGAGGGGAAGTGTGTTCTCCTGTTGTGGATTAGATAACAAGAGGTAACGAGGGAAGTGTGTTCTCCTGTTGTGGATTAGATAACAAGAGGTAACGAGGGGAAGTGTGTTCTCCTGTTGTGGATTAGATAACAAGAGGTAATGAGGGGAAGTGTGTTCTCCTGTTGTGGATTAGATAACAAGAGGTAACGAGGGAAGTGTGTTCTCCTGTTGTGGATTAGATAAACAAGAGGTAATGAGGGAAGTGTGTTCTCCTGTTGTGGATTAGATAACAAGAGGTAACGAGGGGAAGTGTGTTCTCCTGTTGTGGATTAGATAACAAGAGGTAACGAGGGGAAGTGTGTTCTCCTGTTGTGGATTAGATAACAAGAGGTAACGAGGGAAGTGTGTTCTCCTGTTGTGGATTAGATAACAAGAGGTAACGAGGGGAAGTGTGTTCTCCTGTTGTGGATTAGATAACAAGAGGTAATGAGGGAAGTGTGTTCTCCTGTTGTGGATTAGATAACAAGAGGTAATGAGGGGAAGTGTGTTCTCCTGTTGTGGATTAGATAAACAAGAGGTAACGAGGGGAAGTGTGTTCTCCTGTTGTGGATTAGATAACAAGAGGTAATGAGGGGAAGTGTGTTCTCCTGTTGTGGATTAGATAACAAGAGGTAACGAGGGAAGTGTGTTCTCCTGTTGTGGATTAGATAACAAGAGGTAACGAGGGGAAGTGTGTTCTCCTGTTGTGGATTAGATAACAAGAGGTAACGAGGGAAGTGTGTTCTCCTGTTGTGGATTAGATAACAAGAGGTAACGAGGGAAGTGTGTTCTCCTGTTGTGGATTAGATAACAAGAGGTAATGAGGGGAAGTGTGTTCTCCTGTTGTGGATTAGATAACAAGAGGTAATGAGGGGAAGTGTGTTCTCCTGTTGTGGATTAGATAACAAGAGGTAACGAGGGAAGTGTGTTCTCTTGTTGTGGATTAGATAACAAGAGGTAACGAGGGAAGTGTGTTCTCCTGTTGTGGATTAGATAACAAGAGGTAACGAGGGAAGTGTGTTCTCCTGTTGTGGATTAGATAAGAGGTAACGAGGGGAAGTGTGTTCTCCC